>NC_057814.1:342504911-342505655 GCF_018294505.1 Triticum aestivum
AAAAAAAAAAAGAGCGAAAAAGAAAAATTCCTGAGTGTGCTTTTCCCTTGTTTACGTGCAGCGCCGTGATTTTGTTAGTGTTCTAGGCTCGCGTCTCTAGCACGGTCTAGCCTAGGACCAGCACAGTACCGTCGTTGAGCGTTTATTCAACTTTGCATCTCTGAATTGATTATTGCTTACCATTTTGCTACCATATTATAAGCCTTCCCAGCTCCACATAAGTCTACATCGTGCGTTTGACTCTCCCTGGTAATCGCTATATCCAAGCTTTGAGAGCTTTTGACTACAACGGTTGCCGATCACCACCTGCTGCTGGGTAAGAACTGGTAAGAATTTGAGATTCGCTTGAAGGTTTTGTGACACACCACCATCCCACCACTTCTAGTAGTCTGCAGGATCATATTCTTTTGTGTTTCTATTGCTGCTAACCATGGCAGGTTCACAAGCCGATGAGACTGATTGGGCGAACATGACGAACAAGGAGTTGCATGATAAATTTCAGCAAATGATGAGTGGCCAGGTGGGAGATGTGCTAAACAGATTTGAAGAGGCTATGGAGAAGATAGATGCCGTGGAGAAGTCGTTTGAGACAAAGCTGGATAACAAGTTTACTGAATTACTAAAGCGTCTTCCCCAACCACCACCGGCTGCACATGTCGCACCTCTACAACAACAACAACCACATCTCCAACGCCGCCTTCCAAATCAAGTGGGACGGGCACAGCGCGTTCCAATTGAGATTGG
>NC_057814.1:342505665-342524160 GCF_018294505.1 Triticum aestivum
GAGCGCAAAAAAAAGAGCGATTTTTTTTCCAGAGTGTGCTTTTCCCTTGTTTACGTGCAGCGCCGTGATTTTGTTAGTGTTCTAGGCTCGCGTCTCTAGCACGGTCTAGCCTAGGACCAGCACAGTACCGTCGTTGAGCGTTTATTCAACTTTGCATCTCTGAATTGATTATTGCTTACCATTTTGCTACCATATTATAAGCCTTCCCAGCTCCACATAAGTCTACATCGTGCGTTTGACTCTCCCTGGTAATCGCTATATCCAAGCTTTGAGAGTTTTTGACTACAACGGTTGCCGATCACCACCTGCTGCTGGGTAAGAACTGGTAAGAATTTGAGATTCGCTTGAAGGTTTTGTGACACACCACCATCACCACCACTTCTAGTAGTCTGCAGGATCATATTCTTTTGTGTTTCTATTGCTGCTAACCATGGCAGGTTCACACGCCGACGAGACTGATTGGGAGAACATGACGAACAAGGAGTTGCATGATAAATTTCAGCAAATGATGAGTGGCCAGGTGGGAGATGTGCTAAACAGATTTGAAGAGGCTATGGAGAAGATAGATGCCGTGGAGAAGTCGTTCGAGACAAAGCTGGATAACAAGTTTACTGAATTACTCAAGCGTCTTCCCCAACCACCACCGGCTGCACATGTCGCACCTCTACAACAACAACAACCACATCTCCAACGCCGCCTTCCAAATCAAGTGGGACGGGCACAGCGCGTTCCAATTGAGATTGGTCAAAATTCGGGTGATGTTGCACCTACTGTTGATGCTTCTTTGGCTCCTGCTCCTGCGGCGGCTGAGGAGGATGACGATTATGCGGGCGATTATGAGGATGAGGTTGATCAAAATCAGAACTACGTGCAGCCACCACCACCACCACCAGCAGGTCGACCTCAGGTATATATTCGCAACGGTAGGCCGGCACCACCACCTCAGGTACGAGATCATGACCATCTCCCTAAACTGAAATTGAATATTCCACCATTTGAGGGTAGATATGTTCCTGATATATATCTTACTTGGGAGTTAGAAACTGAACAACGATTTACATGTTTACAATATCCTGAGGAGAGACGTGTTCCTGCTGCTGTTTGTGCTTTCACTAGCTTTGCATGTGTTTGGTGGTCTGAACATTGTAGATTATATCCTGTTCCAGCTACTTGGGCTGCTTTGAAAACTGCTATGCGTACTCGTTGGGTTCCACCATATTATCAACGTGAATTACTTCAAAAATTGCAGCGTTTAAGACAAGGAAAAAATTCTGTAGAAGAATATTATCAGGAATTACAAACTGTCATGATTAGATGTGGTATTGTTGAGGAGAATGAAGCTATGCTTGCACGTTTTATGGGTGGATTAAATAAAGAGATTCAGACCATTCTAGAGTATAAGGATTATAATAATATCACTCGTTTATTCCATCTTGCTTGTAAAGCTGAACGTGAAGTGCAGGATCGACAGCCATTGGCGCGAACTAACTTTTCTGCAGGTCGACCTTCATCATGGACACCGCGTGCATCTTCTACTTCCACTTCACCATCACCTCCATCAGGTGCCACCTCCAGCCGTGATACAAGAAAGCAGGCACAACCACCACTCTCTGCCAAGAGCACACCTGCCGGGCCTGTGCAGAGCTCTTCTTCTTCCATGGCATCGACAGGGCACACAAGTGATATTATTTGTCGTCGTTGTAAGGGAAGAGGACATTTTGCGAGAGAATGCAAATCTCAGCGTGTCATGATTGCTACTGAGGATGGTGGGTATGAGTCCGCTAGTGACTATGATGAGGAGACTTTGGCTCTTATTACACGTGAAGAACATGGTGGAGATGATTCTGAAAATGAGACGCAATACATGGCTCCTGAAGACGCTGACAGGTATGAATGTTTAGTTGCTCAACGTGTTTTGAGTGTGCAGGTCACACAAGCAGAGCAAAGTCAGAGGCATAATTTGTTCCATACAAAGGGAGTTGTGAAGGAACGTTCTGTTCGCGTCATCATAGATGGAGGGAGCTGTAACAACTTGGCTAGCATGGAGATGGTGGAGAAGCTATCTCTCACCACAAGACCACATCCACATCCTTACTACATCCAATGGTTCAACAACAGCGGCAAGGTTAAGGTAACACGTACTGTTCGTGTGCATTTTAGTATCTCTACATATGCTGATTATGTTGATTGTGATGTGGTACCCATGCAAGCATGTTCCTTATTACTAGGTAGACCATGGCAATTTGATAAAAATTCTGTACACCATGGTAGAAACAATCAGTATACTCTTGTTCATAAGGATAAAAATATTACTTTGCTTCCTATGACTCCTGATTCCATTTTGAAAGATGACATTAATAGAGCTAATAAAGCAAAACAGGAGAAAAATAAGAGTGAAAATCAGATTGTGGCAAAGGAATTTGAGCAACAAATGAAACCTAATAATAGTGTTGTTTCTGAAATTAAATTGAAAAGTGCATGTTTACTTGCCACAAAATCTGATATTGATGAACTAGATTCCAGCAAATCTGTTTGCTATGCTTTTGTGTGCGAAGAGGCATTATTTTCATTCGAGGATGTGCCTTCCTCTTTGTCCCCTGCTGTCACTAACATTTTGCAGGAGTTCGCTGACGTCTTCCCACAAGACGTGCCACCGGGATTACCACCTATTCGAGGGATTGAGCATCAAATTGACTTAATTCCCGGTGCATTGCTACCCAACCGTGCACCATACCGTACCAATCCAGAGGAGACGAAGGAGATTATGCGTCAAGTACAGGAGCTGCTCGACAAAGGTTATATACGCGAATCTCTTAGTCCTTGTGCTGTTCCTATTATACTAGTGCCTAAAAAGGATGGTACGTCGCGTATGTGTGTTGATTGTAGAGGCATTAATAATATTACTATTCGTTATCGTCATCCTATTCCTAGGCTAGATGATATGCTTGTTGAATTGAGTGGCTCTACAATATTCTCCAAAGATGATTTGCGTAGTGGATACCATCAAATTCATATGAAATTGGGAGATGAATGGAAAACTGCATTTAAAACTAAGTTTGGTTTATATGAGTGGTTAGTCATGCCTTTTGGGTTAACTAATGCACCTAATACTTTCATGAGACTAATGAACGAAGTTTTACGTGCTTTCATTGGACGATTTGTGGTAGTCTATTTTGATGATATACTGATTTATAGCAAATCTTTGGAAGAACATTTGGAACATTTACGTGCTGTTTTTATTGCTCTACGTGATGCACGTTTGTTTGGTAACCTTGGGAAGTTCACCTTTTGCATCGACCGAGTATCTTTTCTTGGCTATGTTGTTACTCCACAGGGAATTGAAGTTGATAAAGCCAAGATTGAAGCTATTGAGAGTTGGCCGCAGCCCAAAACGGTCACACAAGTGCGGAGTTTTCTTGGACTCGCTGGTTTCTATAGGCGTTTTGTGAGAGATTTTAGCACCATTGCTGCACCTCTCAACGAGCTTACAAAGAAGGATGTGCCTTTTGTTTGGGGTACCGCACAGGAAGAAGCCTTCACGGTATTGAAAGATAAGTTGACACATGCTCCTTTACTCCAACTTCCTGATTTTAATAAGACTTTTGAGCTTGAATGTGATGCTAGTGGCATTGGATTAGGAGGTGTGTTATTACAAGATGGCAAACCTGTTGCATACTTTTCTGAAAAATTGAGTGGGCCTAGTTTGAATTATTCTACTTATGATAAAGAACCATATGCTCTTGTTCGGACTTTAGAAACATGGCAACATTATTTATGGCCCAAAGAATTTGTTATACATTCTGATCATGAATCTTTGAAACATATTAAAAGTCAAGCTAAACTGAATCGTAGACATGCTAAATGGGTTGAATTCATTGAAACTTTCCCTTATGTCATTAAACACAAGAAGGGTAAAGAAAATGTTATTGCTGATGCATTGTCTCGTCGCTATACTATGCTTTCACAACTTGACTTCAAAATATTTGGTTTGGAGACCATCAAAGATCAATATGTGCATGATGCTGATTTTAAAGATGTATTGCAGAATTGTAAAGAAGGAAGAACCTGGAACAAGTTTGTCGTTAATGATGGATATGTGTTCCGTGCTAACAAGCTATGCATTCCAGCTAGCTCTCTTCGTCTTTTGTTGTTGCAGGAGGCACATGGAGGAGGATTAATGGGACACTTTGGCGTGAAGAAGACGGAGGACGTACTTGCTACACATTTCTTTTGGCCAAAGATGAGACGGGATGTTGAGCGTTTTGTTGCTCGCTGCACTACATGTCAAAAAGCTAAGTCACGACTCAATCCTCATGGTTTATATATGCCTTTGCCTGTACCTAGTGTTCCTTGGGAGGATATATCTATGGACTTTGTTTTAGGTTTACCTCGAACAAAGAAGGGGAGGGATAGCATATTTGTTGTCGTGGATAGATTCTCGAAAATGGCACACTTTATACCATGTCATAAAAGCGATGATGCTGTTAATGTTGCTGATTTGTTCTTTCGTGAAATTATTCGCTTGCATGGTGTGCCAAATACTATTGTTTCCGATCGTGATACTAAATTTCTTAGCCACTTTTGGAGATGTTTATGGGCTAAGTTGGGGACTAAACTGCTTTTTAGTACTACTTGTCACCCCCAAACTGATGGACAAGTAGTCAATAGAACATTGTCTACTATGCTTAGGGCTGTTTTGAAGAATAATAAGAAAATGTGGGAAGAATGCTTGCCTCATATTGAGTTTGCTTATAATCGTTCATTGCATTCTACTACTAAGATGTGCCCTTTTGAAATTGTGTATGGTTTCCTACCTCGTGCACCTATTGATTTGTTGCCTCTTCCATCTTCGGAGAAGGTTAATTTTGATGCTAAACAACGTGCTGAATTGATCTTAAAAATGCATGAGTTAACTAAGGAAAACATTGAGCGTATGAATGCTAAATATAAACTTGCTGGAGATAAGGGTAGAAAACATGTTGTGTTTGCACCTGGAGATCTTGTTTGGTTACATTTGCGTAAGGATAGATTTCCTGATTTGCGCAAATCAAAGCTAATGCCACGTGCTGATGGTCCTTTTAAGGTGTTAGAGAAAATAAATGATAATGCATATAAACTTGAGCTGCCTGCAGATTTTGGGGTTAGTCCCACTTTTAATATTGCAGATTTGAAGCCTTATTTGGGTGAGGAAGATGAGCTTCCGTCGAGGACGACTTCATTTCAAGAAGGGCAGGATGATGAGGACATCAATACAATTATTACACCCACAGTCCCTGCTGCTATACATACTGGACCAATTACTAGAGCTCGCGCACGCCAATTAAATTACCAGGTACTTTCGTTTCTTGCTAATGATTCTAATGTTCATGAGAATATGATGCTGCCTAAATTGGATACATTTGTTTTGCTTACAAATGAAGGGCCTAGCTTTGAGAAGGATGAACATTGGAGCAAGAACAAGCATGGAGATGATGGCATGCGCATGGGGAACAAGAACGGAGTTACAAGTGATGATTTCAGGACGTTGAAGCCACCATAATGCGTGCATGAAGCCTTGGACGAAATATACAAGATGCTACTTCATAACTTTCGTCCAGAGGCTATTCTAGGTGCTGCGTCACCTTATTATTGGGCCAGGCCCATGTAATTTCGAAATACTTGAGTATAGGCTGTTTTTAGAGTCCGTATGTGTGGGGAAACAAGAGATAGGGTTGGTTTCGGACCCCTTCCCCAAGGGCCACGAAGTTCCCCCCGCTTCCTCCATATATACAGCCCTTAGGGCGTCGTTTAGACTTTGGGTTTTGTTTAGATTAAAAGTTCGCCATAGCTGCAACTTCGCGTACTTCGTTTGTGTTCAGCGACCAGACAAAGGCGTCACAGAACCCCACCTTGATCAATAAAGCTTTCATCTTATATTCGCAATATCCAGATTGCAATCTCAGTTTCTTGCCTGTTCTTCGTTTGCTCGCAGGAAACAGACCCTCGTGGTCAGGTTGATCGTGCTCCGGCGTGGTCGATAACCTCTCGGAGTTGGTTTAGCGATTGCTAAGGCGCGACGTCCTCGCACGTTCGTAGTCGGATCGTCAAAGTCGACTTCCATCAAAGCGATATTCATCATCTCATCGAAAGACGGGACACCTTTGCCTCTATCAATTCGCTTGAAGGTTTTGTGACACACCACCATCACCACCACTTCTAGTAGTCTGCAGGATCATATTCTTTTGTGTTTCTATTGCTGCTAACCATGGCAGGTTCACAAGCCGATGAGACTGATTGGGAGAACATGACGAACAAGGAGTTGCATGATAAATTTCAGCAAATGATGAGTGGCCAGGTGGGAGATGTGCTAAACAGATTTGAAGAGGCTATGGAGAAGATAGATGCCGTGGAGAAGTCGTTCGAGACAAAGCTGGATAACAAGTTTACTGAATTACTCAAGCGTCTTCCCCAACCACCACCGGCTGCACATGTCGCACCTCTACAACAACAACAACCACATCTCCAACGCCGCCTTCCAAATCAAGTGGGACGGGCACAGCGCGTTCCAATTGAGATTGGTCAAAATTCGGGTGCTGCTGCACCTACTGTTGATGCTTCTTTGGCTCCTGCTCCTGCGGCGGCTGAGGAGGATGACGATTATGCGGGCGATTATGAGGATGAGGTTGATCAAAATCAGAACTACGTGCAGCCACCACCACCACCACCAGCAGGTCGACCTCAGGTATATATTCGCAACGGTAGGCCGGCACCACCACCTCAGGTACGAGATCATGACCATCTCCCTAAACTGAAATTGAATATTCCACCATTTGAGGGTAGATATGTTCCTGATATATATCTTACTTGGGAGTTAGAAACTGAACAACGATTTACATGTTTACAATATCCTGAGGAGAGACGTGTTCCTGCTGCTGTTTGTGCTTTCACTAGCTTTGCATGTGTTTGGTGGTCTGAACATTGTAGATTATATCCTGTTCCAGCTACTTGGGCTGCTTTGAAAACTGCTATGCGTACTTGTTGGGTTCTACCATATTATCAACGTGAATTACTTCAAAAATTGCAGCGTTTAAGACAAGGGAAAAATTCTGTAGAAGAATATTATCAGGAATTACAAACTGGCATGATTAGATGTGGTATTGTTGAGGAGAATGAAGCTATGCTTGCACGTTTTATGGGTGGATTAAATAAAGAGATTCAGACCATTCTAGAGTATAAGGATTATAATAATATCACTCGTTTATTCCATCTTGCTTGTAAAGCTGAACGTGAAGTGCAGGATCGACAGCCATTGGCGCGAACTAACTTTTCTGCAGGTCGACCTTCATCATGGACACCGCGTGCATCTTCTACTTCCACTTCACCATCACCTCCATCAGGTGCCACCTCCAGCCGTGATACAAGAAAGTAGGCACAACCACCACTCTCTGCCAAGAGCACACCTGCCGGGCCTGCGCAGAGCTCTTCTTCTTCCATGGCATCGACAGGGCACACAAATGATATTATTTGTCGTCGTTGTAAGGGAAGAGGACATTTTGCGAGAGAATGCAAATCTTAGCGTGTCATGATTGCTACTGAGGATGGTGGGTATGAGTCCGCTAGTGACTATGATGAGGAGACTTTGGCTCTTATTACACGTGAAGAACATGGTGGAGATGATTCTGAAGATGAGACGCAATACATGGCTCCTGAAGACGCTGACAGGTATGAATGTTTAGTTGCTCAACGTGTTTTGAGTGTGCAGGTCACACAAGCAGAGCAAAATCAGAGGCATAATTTGTTCCATACAAAGGGAGTTGTGAAGGAACGTTCTGTTCGCGTCATCATAGATGGAGGGAGCTGTAACAACTTGGCTAGCATGGAGATGGTGGAGAAGCTATCTCTCACCACAAGACCACATCCACATCCTTACTACATCCAATGGTTCAACAACAGCGGCAAGGTTAAGGTAACACGTACTGTTCGTGTGCATTTTAGTATCTCTACATATGCTGATTATGTTGATTGTGATGTGGTACCCATGCAAGCATGTTCCTTATTACTAGGTAGACCATGGCAATTTGATAAAAATTCTGTACACCATGGTAGAAACAATCAGTATACTCTTGTTCATAAGGATAAAAATATTACTTTGCTTCCTATGACTCCTGATTCCATTTTGAAAGATGACAATAATAGAGCTAATAAAGCAAAACAGGAGAAAAATAAGAGTGAAAATCAGATTGTGGCAAAGGAATTTGAGCAACAAATGAAACCTAATAATAAACCATCTAGTGTTGTTTCTGAAATTAAATTGAAAAGTGCATGTTTACTTGCCACAAAATCTGATATTGATGAACTAGATTTCAGCAAATCTGTTTGCTATGCTTTTGTGTGCAAAGAGGCATTATTTTCATTCGAGGACGTGCCTTCCTCTTTGCCCCCTGCTGTCACTCACATTTTGCAGGAGTTCGCTGACGTCTTCCCACAAGACGTGCCACCGGGATTACCACCTATTCGAGGGATTGAGCATCAAATTGACTTAATTCCCGGTGCATCGCTACCCAACCGTGCACCATACCGTACCAATCCAGAGGAGACGAAGGAGATTATGCGTCAAGTACAGGAGCTGCTCGAGAAAGGTTATATACGCGAATCTCTTAGTCCTTGTGCTGTTCCTATTATACTCGTGCCTAAAAAGGATGGTACGTCGCGTATGTGTGTTGATTGTAGAGGCATTAATAATATTACTATTCGTTATCGTCATCCTATTCCTAGGCTCGATGATATGCTTGATGAATTGAGTGGCTCTACAATATTCTCCAAAGTTGATTTGCGTAGTGGATACCATCAAATTCGTATGAAATTGGGAGATGAATGGAAAACTGCATTTAAAACTAAGTTTGGTTTATATGAGTGGTTAGTCATGCCTTTTGGGTTAACTAATGCACCTAGTACTTTCATGAGACTAATGAACGAAGTTTTACGTGCTTTCATTGGACGATTTGTGGTGGTCTATTTTGATGATATACTGATTTATAGCAAATCTTTGGAAGAACATTTGGAACATTTACGTGCTGTTTTTATTGCTCTACGTGATGCACGTTTGTTTGGTAACCTTGGGAAGTGCACCTTTTGCACCGACCGAGTATCTTTTCTTGGCTATGTTGTTACTCCACAGGGAATTGAAGTTGATAAAGCCAAGATTGAAGCTATTGAGAGTTGGCCGCAGCCCAAAACGGTCACACAAGTGCGGAGTTTTCTTGGACTCGCTGGTTTCTATAGGCGTTTTGTGAGAGATTTTAGCACCATTGCTGCACCTCTCAACGAGCTTACAAAGAAGGATGTGCCTTTTGTTTGTGGTACCGCACAGGAAGAAGCCTTCACGGTATTGAAAGATAAGTTGACACATGCTCCTTTACTCCAACTTCCTGATTTTAATAAGACTTTTGAGCTTGAATGTGATGCTAGTGGCGTTGGATTAGGAGGTGTGTTATTACAAGATGGCAAACCTGTTGCATACTTTTCTGAAAAATTGAGTGGGCCTAGTCTGAATTATTCTACTTATGATAAAGAACTATATGCTCTTGTTCGGACTTTAGAAACATGGCAACATTATTTATGGCCCAAAGAATTTGTTATACATTCTGATCATGAATCTTTGAAACATATTAAAAGTCAAGCTAAACTGAATCGTAGACATGCTAAATGGGTTGAATTCATTGAAACTTTCCCTTATGTCATTAAACACAAGAAGGGTAAAGAAAATGTTATTGCTGATGCATTGTCTCGTCGCTATACTATGCTTTCACAACTTGACTTCAAAATATTTGGTTTGGAGACCATCAAAGATCAATATGTACATGATGCTGATTTTAAAGATGTATTGCAGAATTGTAAAGAAGGAAGAACCTGGAACAAGTTTGTCGTTAATGATGGATTTGTGTTCCGTGCTAACAAGCTATGCATTCCAGCTAGCTCTCTTCGTCTTTTGTTGTTGCAGGAGGCGCATGGAGGAGGATTAATGGGACACTTTGGCGTGAAGAAGACGGAGGACGTACTTGCTACACATTTCTTTTGGCCAAAGATGAGACGGGATGTTGAGCGTTTTGTTGCTCGCTGCACTACATGTCAAAAAGCTAAGTCACGACTCAATCCTCATGGTTTATATATGCCTTTGCCTATACCTAGTGTTCCTTGGGAGGATATATCTATGGACTTTGTTTTAGGTTTACCTCGAACAAAGAAGGGGAGGGATAGCATATTTGTTGTCGTGGATAGATTCTCGAAAATGGCGCACTTTATACCATGTCATAAAAGCGATGATGCTGTTAATGTTGCTGATTTGTTCTTTCGTGAAATTATTCGCTTGCATGGTGTGCCAAATACTATTGTTTCAGATCGTGATACTAAATTTCTTAGCCACTTTTGGAGATGTTTATGGGCTAAGTTGGGGACTAAACTGCTTTTTAGTACTACTTGTCACCCCCAAACTGATGGACAAACTGAAGTAGTCAATAGAACATTGTCTACTATGCTTAGGGCTGTTTTGAAGAATAATAAGAAAATGTGGGAGGAATCCTTGCCTCATATTGAATTTGCTTATAATCGTTCATTGCATTCTACTACTAAGATGTGCCCTTTTGAAGTTGTGTATGGTTTCCTACCTCGTGCACCTATTGATTTGTTGCCTCTTCCATCTTCGGAGAAGGTTAATTTTGATGCTAAACAACGTGCTGAATTGATTTTAAAAATGCATGAGTTAACTAAGGAAAACATTGAGCGTATGAATGCTAAATATAAACTTGCTGGAGATAAGGGTAGAAAACATGTTGTGTTTGCACCTGGAGATCTTGTTTGGTTACATTTGCGTAAGGATAGATTTCCTGATTTGCGCAAATCAAAGCTAATGCCACGTGCTGATGGTCCCTTTAAGGTGTTAGAGAAAATAAATGATAATGCATATAAACTTGAGCTGCCTGCAGATTTTGGGGTTAGTCCCACTTTTAACATTGCAGATTTGAAGCCTTATTTGGGTGAGGAAGATGAACTTCCATTGAGGACGACTTCATTTCAAGAAGGGGAGGATGATGAGGACATCAATACAATTGTTACACCCACAGCCCCTGCTGCTATACATACTGGACCAATTACTAGAGCTCGTGCACGCCAACTAAATTACCAGGTACTTTCGTTTCTTGGTAATGTTTCTAATGTTCATGAGAATATGATGCTGCCTAAATTGGATACATTTGTTTTGCTTATAAATGAAGGGCCTAGCTTGGAGAAGGGTGAACATTGGAGCAAGAACAAGCATGGAGATGATGGCATGCCCAAGGGGAACAAGAACGGAGTTACAAGTGATGATTTCAGGACTTTGAAGCCACCATAATGGGTGCATGAAGCCTTGGACGAAATATACAAGATGCCACTTCATAAATTTCGTCCCGAGGCTATTTTAGGTGCTGCGTCACCTTATTATTGGGCCAGGCCCATGTAATTTCGAAATACATAAGTATAGGCTATTTTTAGAGTCCGTATGTGTGGGGAAACAAGAGATAGGGTTGATTTCGGACCCCTCCACCAAGGGCCACGAAATTCCCCCCTCTTCCTCCATATATACAGCCCTTAGGGCATCGTTTAGACTTTGGGTTTTGTTTAGATTAAAAGTTCGCCATAGCTGCAACTTCACGTACTTCGTTTGTGTTCAACGACCAGACAAAGGCGTCACAGAACCCCACCTTGATCAATAAAGCTTTCATCTTATATTCGCGATATCCAGATTGCAATCTTAGTTTCTTGCTTGTTCTTCGTTTGCTCCAGGAAACAGACCCTCGTGGTCAGGTTGATCGTGCTCCGGCGTGGTCAATAACCTCTCGGAGTTGGTTTAGCGATTGCTAAGGCGCGACGTCCTGTAACGCTCGTAGTCGGATCGTCAAAGTCGACTTCCACCAAAGTGAAATCCACCATCTCATCGAAAGACGGGACACCTCCGCCTCTATCAGCTAATAAAGCAAAACAGGAGACGAATAAGAGTGAAAATCAGATTGTGGCAAAAGAATTTGAGCAACAAATGAAGCCTAATAATAAACCATCTAGTGTTGCTTCTGAAATTAAATTGAAAAGTGCATGTTTATTTGCCACCAAATCTGATATTGATGAGCTAGATTTCAGCAAATCTGTTTGCTATGCTTTTGTGTGCAAAGAGGCATTATTTTCATTCGAGGACGTGCCTTCCTCTTTGCCTCCTGCTGTCACTAACATTTTGCAGGAGTTCGCTGACGTCTTTCCACAAGACGTGCCACCGGGATTACCGCCTATTCGAGGGATTGAGCATCAGATTGACTTAATTCCCGGTGCTTCACTGCCGAACCGTGCACCATACCGTACCAATCCAGAGGAGACGAAGGAGATTATGCGTCAAGTACAAGAGCTTCTCGACAAAGGTTATATACGCGAATCCCTTAGTCCTTGTGCTGTTCCTATTATTCTAGTGCCGAAAAAGGATGGTACATCACGTATGTGTGTTGATTGTAGAGGCATTAATAATATTACTATTCGTTATCGTCATCCTATTCCTAGGCTAGATGATATGCTTGATGAATTGAGTGGCTCTACAATATTCTCCAAAGTTGATTTACGTAGTGGATACCATCAAATTCGTATGAAATTGGGAGATGAATGGAAAACAGCATTCAAAACTAAGTTTGGATTATATGAGTGGTTAGTCATGCCTTTTGGGTTAACTAATGCACCTAGTACTTTCATGAGATTAATGAACGAAGTTTTACGTGCTTTCATTGGACTATTTGTGGTAGTTTACTTTGATGACATATTGATTTATAGCAGATCTTTGGAAGAACATTTGGAACATTTACGTGCTGTTTTTATTGCTCTACGTGATGCACGTTTGTTTGGTAACCTTGGGAAGTGCACCTTTTGCACCGACCGAGTATCTTTTCTTGGCTATGTTGTTAATCCACAGGGAATTGAAGTTGACAAAGCCAAGATTGAAGCTATTGAGAGTTGGCCGCAGCCCAAAACGGTCACACAAGTGAGGAGTTTTCTTGGCCTCGCTGGATTCTATAGGCGTTTTGTGAGAGATTTCAGCACCATTGCTGCACCTCTCAACGAGCTTACAAGGAAGGATGTGCCTTTTGTTTGGGGTACCGCACAGGAAGAAGCCTTCACGGTATTGAAAGATAAGTTGACACATGCTCCTTTACTCCAACTTCCTGATTTTAATAAGACTTTTGAGCTTGAATGTGATGCTAGTGGAATTGGATTAGGAGGTGTGTTATTACAAGATGGCAAACCTGTTGCATACTTTTCTGAAAAATTGAGTGGGCCTAGTCTGAATTATTCTACTTATGATAAAGAATTATATGCTCTTGTTCGGACTTTAGAAACATGGCAACATTATTTATGGCCCAAAGAATTTGTTATACATTCTGATCATGAATCTTTGAAACATATTAAAAGTCAAGCTAAACTGAATCGTAGACATGCTAAATGGGTTGAATTCATTGAGACTTTCCCTTATGTCATTAAACACAAGAAGGGAAAAGAAAATCTTATTGCTGATGCATTGTCTCGTCGCTATACTGTGCTTTCACAACTTGACTTCAAAATATTTGGTTTGGAGACCATCAAAGATCAATATGTGCATGATGCTGATTTTAAAGATGTAATGCAGAATTGTAAAGAAGGAAGAATGTGGAACAAGTTTGTCATTAATGATGGATTTGTGTTTCGTGCTAACAAGCTATGCATTCCAGCTAGCTCCGTTCGTCTTTTGTTGTTGCAGGAGGCGCATGGAGGAGGATTAATGGGACACTTTGGCATGAAGAAGACGGAGGACGTACTTGCTACACATTTCTTTTGGCCAAAGATGAGACGGGATGTTGAGCGTTTTATTGCTCGATGCACTACATGTCAAAAAGCTAAGTCACGACTCAATCCTCATGGTTTATATATGCCTTTGCCTGTACCTAGTGTTCCTTGGGAGGATATATCTATGGACTTTGTTTTAGGTTTACCTCGAACAAAGAAGGGGAGGGATAGCATATTTGTTGTCGTGGATAGATTCTCGAAAATGGCACACTTTATACCATGTCATAAAAGCGATGATGTTGTTAATGTTGCTGATTTGTTCTTTCGTGAAATTATTCGCTTGCATGGTGTGCCAAATACTATTGTTTCAGATCGTGATACTAAATTTCTTAGCCACTTTTGGAGATGTTTATGGGCTAAGTTGGGGACTAAACTACTTTTTAGTACTACTTGTCACCCCCAAACTGATGGACAAACTGAAGTAGTCAATAGAACATTGTCTACTATGCTTAGGGCTGTTTTGAAGAATAATAAGAAAATGTGGGAAGAATGCTTGCCTCATATTGAGTTTGCTTATAATCGTTCATTGCATTCTACTACTAAGATGTGCCCTTTTGAAATTGTGTATGGTTTCCTACCTCGTGCACCTATTGATTTGTTGCCTCTTCCATCTTCGGAGAAGGTTAATTTTGATGCTAAACAACGTGCTGAATTGATCTTAAAAATGCATGAGTTAACTAAGGAAAACATTGAGCGTATGAATGCTAAATATAAACTTGCTGGAGATAAGGGTAGAAAACATGTTGTGTTTGCACCTGGAGATCTTGTTTGGTTACATTTGCGTAAGGACAGGTTTCCTGATTTGCGCAAATCAAAGCTAATGCCACGTGCTGATGGTCCTTTTAAGGTGTTAGAGAAAATAAATGATAATGCATATAAACTTGAGCTGCTTGCAGATTTTGGGTTTAGTCCCACTTTTAACATTGCAGATTTGAAGCCTTATTTGGGTGAGGAAGATGAGCTTCCGTCGAGGACGACTTCATTTCAAGAAGGGGAGGATGATGAGGATATCAATACCATTGTTACACCCACAGCCCCTGCTGCTATACATACTGGACCAATTACTAGAGCTCGCGCACGCCAATTAAATTACCAGGTACTTTCGTTTCTTGGTAATGATTCTAATGTTCATGAGAATATGATGCTGCCTAAATTGGATACATTTGTTTTGCTTACAAATGAAGGGCCTAGCTTTGAGAAGGATGAACATTGGAGCAAGAACAAGCATGGAGATGATGGCATGCGCATGGGGAACAAGAACGGAGTTACAAGTGATGATTTCAGGACGTTGAAGCCACCATAATGCGTGCATGAAGCCTTGGACGAAATATACAAGATGCTACTTCATAACTTTCGTCCAGAGGCTATTCTAGGTGCTGCGTCACCTTATTATTGGGCCAGGCCCATGTAATTTCGAAATACATAAGTATAGGCTGTTTTTAGATTCCGTATGTGTGGGAAAACAAGAGATAGGGTTGGTTTCGGACCCCTTCCTCAAGGGCCACGAAATTCCCCCCTCTTCCTCCATATATACAGCCCTTAGGGCGTCGTTTAGACTTTGGATTTTGTTTAGATTAAAAGTTCGCCATAGCTGCAACTTCGCGTACTTCGTTTGTGTTCAGCGACCAGACAAAGGCGTCACAGAACTCCACCTTGATCAATAAAGCTTTCATCTTATATTCGCAATATCCAGATTGCAATCTCAGTTTCTTGCTTGTTCTTCGTTTGCTCGCAGGAAACAGACCCTCGTGGTCAGGTTGATCGTGCTCCGGCGTGGTCGATAACCTCTCGGAGTTGGTTTAGTGATTGCTAAGGCGCGACGTCCTCGCACGTTCGTAGTCGGATCGTCAAAGTCGACTTCCATCAAAGCGATATTCATCATCTCATCGAAAGACGGGACACCTTTGCCTCTATCAGACCTCCTCACGGAGAAGAACCGGTTACCCATTGTATCGTCCTTTGTTGACTTTGGATCATGTATCTCCTTTTGTGTTCATCAATCTAGCGCATGTGTCATCTATTCTTGTTGGTTGAGTGATTTCTCTCGTGTTTTCCCTCGTGTTTCCCCTCGTGTTCATCGTTGGGATCCGCTCCTTTCGTGAAAGATCGGCCGCATAGGGTTCCACCCTACATCAAGGCCCCAAACAGTGCACAGACACGTGGCAGGAGAGGGTTGCGCATGCCGGTTTGCCATGGTGACTAGTCAATCCAACGTCCACTTCGTGCAATTAGTGTGTGTCGTGGGGTTGTGGGACTGTTGCAATTATGGTAAAACTATAACTTTCTAAAGCATCGCGCCTCTGTTCCGCACTTCTCCCCTTAAAAACAGGGAAAAACGGAGCGGCACAGTTCACCTGTTGCTCGCCTCACCCTTCCATCATCTTCTTCCGCAAGCCAGGTAATGGTTCCTCCTTCCTTTCTCCTGTCCGCCGCCGCCCTTCCAACTGAATCCTTTCTCCTTCCACATCACCGCCGCGGAAATTGGGAAGAAACCCGCAGAGAAGGGAAAACAGACGGCTGCAGCGAAGGAAGTTGCCGCCGAGGGAAGCAAGAGGGCAGCGGAGCTGAACAAGAAACGGAGGGGAGACATCATCTTCCTTCCGTCGACCTTGAGCGGCCCAATTCTTCAAGCGGGGTATGGGTATCTATGTGGGGAGGCCCGTTCTGAAAGGGCACTGGGCACCCAAAGTTTTTGCGGAGGGGAAGGAAGATCCACTGGACTCATATCGATTCTTATGTGCTTACTTTATCTGTGGCCTCTGTCCCCCCTTCTCTGAATTCTTCTAGGCGATCATGACCATCTACGGACTCCACCTCCTCGACTTCACGCCAAATGAAATGGCGACCATGGCCATTTTTCCGCACTTCTGTGAGAATTTTGTTGGGGTCAAACCCAATGTGGATTTTTTCCGGCATTATTTCGTTCCGGGGGTGGAGAACAAGGGTCATCACTCCGGAAACATTAGCTGGATGCCGCGGGTGGCGAGGAAGCTCTGGGATTATATCCCTGGGAAGTAGCACGAGAGGTGGGATGAGTGGAGAGGGGATTGGTGCTGGATTTAGGACGAGAAAGCCCCTGATTTTTGTGAAGCACGGAAGGCCTGTGTTGAGCGCGGTAAGGAATGGAGCGCTCATGGCCTTACGGAGGATAGGTTGCGCCCGACAATCAATAGGATTGCCCGTTTGCAAGCTGTCTGGCTAACCATTGAGCATGTGGGGGCAGATTTTCTTCCCCGACGCATTTCGCCGCTGCAGGTGTCGGCGTTTTGGGAACGGGGGTACCTAGACTTGCCTGACTGCGGCCCACGGCGCGGCTCCGTCAACGGCCCGGTACGGCCCAGCTTCAGCAACAACAACCCAAGACCCTCACGAGGGGCCAAGCCTCGCGAGGTGGACGACACCAAGACCTCCCTCGGGGGCGGCCTCCCCAGGCTAGCTCCCGAGGAGCGGAGATATCTATGCAAGCTGCACCTCACGAGGTTCATATGACGTGAGCCATGACGACCAAGGCCAGGCGGGCGCCAGCAGGCGCAGCGTACCAGTTTCCTCTTTGGTGCTAAGGAGGCAAGCGTAGGCACGGAGTCCCGAGGAACCAAGCAAAGGTTTCCATTTCGGTGCAACAAGACCAAGACCGCCAGGACGGCACGACGGAGGTCATCGCGGAGACCACCTTGACGTCACCACCAAATGCTTTTGGAGGCGAAGACTACTTTTGTCAGGATAACTTGTACTAGCTGTCTCCCTTTGAATTTGGCCGTTGTGGGATCCCTTCCCGCCTACATTTGGGAAGAGGACTAAGGCCACTATAAATAGGACCTAGCCACCACCATAGACGGGATCAGATCCATTCCACCCTGACCAACTCACCAGCTCATCGAGCACAAGAACACCTCACCTCCTGAGGCTGTTCTACCATTGTAGTAGTTCATCCTCAGCCCTTCGAGGCCAATCCACCATAAAGCAGGAGTAGGGTCTTACACCGCAAGGGGGCCCGAACCTGGGTAAACTGCTGTGTCTCTTGTCCATTAGGTTCGTCGAGCTAGGCCGTGGGATCGTTGAGTAGGCAGACTGGAGAGGACGAGTTCTTTGCACGCACCCTAGAGTTTGAACCTCTCAAGGGTCTGCGGAACCCTAAATCCGACAGTTGGCACGCCGGGTAGGGGTGCGTCGGAGCTTCTCTTCTTCTAGTCGGCCCGCCATCGCCCTGCAGTTCCGATGGCTGACGATCCGAGGGCTCACGCTGAGCACTTGGCTGCTTGGCCCGCCCGGGCAGTGCCGTCTGCCCAAGAAGACCTCCACTCCGCGCTCCAGGCGGCCCGCACGCCGCCCAATGCGGGCAGCGCGGGCCGGCATCGTCCGCCCTCGCACCGCGGCATACGCACGCCACCACACGATCTTCGGGCTACGCCGCGGCGACGGCACCACACACTCGTCAAGAGCAGGCAAACATGCGAGCCACGCTCATCGTAGCGCGAGAGCTGCTGCGTTGCAGGTTGGCGGAGGGAAACCACGACACCCTTGCTGGAGCGGGTCGCCGAGCTGCTTGACGCCGCTTGCAGAGGTGTGGCGCCCTTCTGCTCCCTGCCCACGCCTCAGGTCGTGGCAAGGGCGCGCGCCGGACCCCGG
>NC_057814.1:342524302-342568109 GCF_018294505.1 Triticum aestivum
CGCCGGGGGGGATTCGATAGCATCAACATGGCCCGCGACGCCGCTCGTCCTACCACGACTACGCCGCCTCCAGGCTGGGCAAGCTCTAGCGGTCCCCTACGGGGCCGCGTCGGGATGTCACCCCGCGGCCATCAGGGCCAGGCGTCGGGCCTGGTGGCCCAAGGCGTGGGGCACCCAGGCAATGGCCCCAGCGCGGCAACTTCAGACACCTACGTGCCCCACATGATGGACCTGGAGTACACGTCGGGGGAAGGCCCCAGCTCGTTCCCCGAGCCAGGCTGGGCAGAAGGGACGCTAGAGGCTGGGGCTTCCCACGAGCCGCCCGAAAGCTTCGCCGACCCCTTCAACGACAATAACCGCAGGTTACTACCGATATCTCAGGAGCATGCTTATGCTAACCATGGACCACAGGTGAACCAGGCCACAACAGCTGTCGGAGACCCCAGGGCGATGGCTCCACTCTCGGTGGGAGTGGCGCACTGGGGGCTGCGCAGGAGGGGCCCAGAGCCAGTGATGTAGGGTAGAACCCTAGAGGGCCGATCTTCACGAAAGGAGCGAATCCCGCGAAGAACACGAAGAACACAATGGGAAAAACACAAAAGGGAAGAGAGGAAACACTCAAACCAACAAGATATAGTCACACATATGCTAGATCCGAGTACACATACAGATCACACGGTCCAATCCAACAAAGGACGATACATAGGGTAACCAGTTCTTCTCCCTGAGGAGGTCTTGGGGTCTTCCCGTAAGGGGTCTTGAATCCAAGTGGATCTTCTCCGAACAGGTGTCGGTCCCTCGCGGTGGAGTAGATCCGGATGGATGAGCGAGTCTCTATCTCACATATGAGCTATCACAACGCTAACCCTAACTAGGAGGAGGTGGAGGAGTATATATAGTCTAGGTCCACGAAGGGGTAAGTGGGAGAGGGATACATGGGCCTCGGGCGCGATCTCTGTATGCAGACAGGTACCGGACGTCCGCTGGGGGCCGGTCCTCCGGTGGCTCGTGGGCTTCCGGACGTCCGATGGTTGCCGGACTTCCGCTATTTCCATTCTATGAAGATGGCGCCGGACGTCCAGTGGCTTCGGACTTCCGCTAATTTTGGCTTGGGTGTGGTGGCGCCGGATGTCCGGTCCTGGTCGGTCGTCCGTTTGCTGGGAGGTGTGGCCGGTCATCCGGTCCTGGCCGGACGTCCGCTCGCTGTAGCTTGCGTTGGCTGGGACTTGGGCAGGTTGGGCTTCAGGGGACAGACTTCCGGTCCCGACCGGTCGTCCGGTGGCTGTAGCTTTCGTGGCAGCTCTTCTTCATATCCTTCGCAGTTGGTGCCCTCGCCGTCTTGTCCGTTTGATGTAGATGTTCCGTGGCTTTCCTCCAAGTACTTGATCACACATAGTGTTTCCGCTTGAGGGAGCAGCCATGTCTCATGTATAGAAAGTGGTAGTTCGGAAAGGAGCGAGTTCACCTTATCTTCGATAGCCTTTGCTCGGGCTCTTGTCATTGGTCCAAGTGGTGTCGTGGGAGACGTAGGTAGGTTCGTGGGGATGACCTTGGGATGCTCCGCATCATCTCCGCTCCCTTGGGAAAGATCCGACCTCGGATCGAAATCTTCATCACCATGGTAGGGCGAAAGATCTTTGACATTGAAGACGTCGCTCACGTTGTACTTGTCGCGCGGGAGGTTGATTTTGTAAGCGTTGTTGTTGTAGCGTGCTAGCACCTTGAAGGGTCCATCGGCTCGTGGTAGAAGTTTGGACTTGCGTTCGTTCGGGAAGCGTTCCTTGCGAAGGTGTAGCCACACAAGATCTCCAATGTTGAATATCATGGGTTGCTTGTTGACATTGAGCTTGGTCGCGAGTCGCTGTACTTGGCGCTCGATGGTGTGCCTTGTATATTCATGCATCTTCTTGAGATAGTTCACTCGGGCACTCGCGTCCATGTTGATGCGCTCTTGTAGTGGTAGAGGAAGAATGTCCAATGGGGACAATGGTTTGAAACCGTAGACGACCTCGAAGGGGGACTTGCCGGTAGTCAAATGTCTTGCGCGGTTGTAGGCCTACTCGGCGATGGGTAGGGACTCTTCCCACTCCTTGATGTTCCTCTTGATTAAGACACGTAGTAGAGCGGAGAGCTTTCGGTTCGTCACTTCCGTTTGGCCGTCGGTTTGTGGATGGTATGCCGTGGAGAATAGTAGCTTGATTCCGAGCTTGGCGCATAAGTCTTCCAAAAGTAACTCAAGAACTTGACGTCGCGGTCCGAGACAATCGTCTTTGGCACTCCATGTAGGCGCAAGATTTCCCTACAAAAAAGATTGGCAACATGTGAGGCATCGTCTATCTTGTTGCAAGGAATGAAATGTGCCATTTTAGAGAATTGGTCCACAACAAAAAACATGAAATCCTTTGCATTCCTAGTCCTAGGCAACCCAAGCAAAAAATCCATGCTAATATCTTCCCACGGGTGATGTGGAATTGGAAGAGGTGTATAAAGACCATGAGATTGAGCTTTGGACTTAGCTTTGCGACATGTCGAACATCAGTTGGTGAAGCGTGAGACGTCGCGGAACATCTTGGGCCAAAAATATTTCTTGGAGAGCGTAGCATATGTCTTGTTGCGTCCAAAGTGTCCCATTAGTCCTCCTCCATGGCGTTGTTGCAAAAGTAACAAACGAAGAGAAGACTCAAGAATGCAAAGTTTGTTAGCTCTCATAAGATAATCATGTTTGATGTAATAGCGTTCCCAAGATGGATGCGTCAAACAGTTGGCATAAGGAATAGCAAAAGTAGGATCATGTGCATACAATTCTTTTGTGTGCTCAAAGCCAATGACATTTAATTCAAGTTTAGTAACAAGCATGCATATGCAGGAAAGCGCATCCGCCACAACATTTTCCTTGCCTTTGATATACTTGATAACATAAGGAAATGACTCAATGAATTCACTCCACTTAGCATGACGCTTGTTCAACATAGTTTGACCTTTAAGATACTTAAGCGTTTCATGATCGGTATGAATGCCAAATTCATGAGGTAGAAGATAATGTTCCCATTCACGCAAAACTCGCACTAAAGCATATATCTCTTTGTCATAGATGGGGTAACTGAGTGGCGCTCCGGAAAGTTTCTCACTAAAGTAAGCAATTGGGCGCTTCTCTTGCATTAACACACCTCCTATGCCATTACCGCTAGCATCGCAATGAACTTCAAAAGGTTTGCCAAAATTGGGCAAAGCAAGCACGGGAGCATGTGTAAGCAAATTCTTAAGCTCATTGAAAGCGATATCTTGGGATGGTCCCCAAACAAAAGGCACATTCTTCTTGCTCAAAGCATGTAAAGGTGAAGCAATGGTGGTAAAATCCTTCACACATCTACGATAGAAACTGGCTAAACCAAGAAAACTACGCACTTGTTGCAAGTTGGTTGGTTGGGGCCAAGTTTTAATAGCATTGATCTTAGACTCATCTACATGAACACCCTTAGAAGATACAACGAAACCCAAGAAAACAAGCTTATCAACACCAAAAAGGCATTTGTCCATATTAGCATAAAGGCTCTCTTTTCTAAGAGTTTGCAACACGTTTCTAAGATGGGTGACATGATCTTTGAGAGATTTGCTAAACACAAGAATATCGACAAAGTAGACCACAACAAATACACCAATATAGGGTCGAAAAACAAAATGCATTAGTCGCATGAAGGTACCGGATGCTTCGGATAAACCCATTGGCATAACAAGCCATTCATATAAACCAAACTTGGTCTTAAGTGCGGTTTTCCATTCATCATCTTCTTGGATACGTATTTGATAGTAGCCACTTTTAAGGTCAATTTTAGAGAAAATGGTGGCTCCGCTAAGTTCATCTAGCATGTCATCTAGGCATGGAATGGGGTAACGATAACGCACGGTAATAGCATTGGTAGGACGACAATCGGAACACATGCGAAATGTACCATATTTCTTGGGGACTTGGATTACCGGTACGGCACAAGGGCTCAAACTTTCTCGTACATGGCCGTTGCCCATGAGATGTTGTACTTGCTGTTGGATCTCCTTAGTTTCCTCGGGGTTGACGCGGTAGGGAGCCTTGTTAGGAAGGGGTGCTCCGGGGATGAGGTCGCTTCGGTGCTCAATGCGTCGTAGTGGAGGTAGACCCGGAGGTAGCTCGTCAGGGAAAATGTCTTGGAATTCCTGCAAAAGAGAAGAAAACACTAGAGGTAGATTGTGAGAGGTGTTAGTTTTTGGTGCCTCGTCCTTGCACAAGAGGACATAGTGCATAAAACTTGATGGGTTCTCACACACTTCTCTCATCTCATGTTTGGTGGCAGATAGGACTAAGTTTTTCTTGTCGCTCATCGTGGAGGCACTCTATGTGGGCTTTTGGCACTCACTCTCTTTTTGGTGGTTCGCTCTCTCACTATTCTCTCCACGATGGGTGGCTTGCTTGTCGGCGATCACTTGGCTGGGAGACATAGGTCATAGCATGTACTCCTTTCCTTTCATCTTGAAGCTATAGTGATTTGTACGCCCGTTGTGGATGACGCCTTGGTCAAATTGCCATGGCCATCCAAGAAGGAGGTGGAAAACTGATAGAGGCAAAGGTGTCCCGTCTTTCGATGAGATGATGAATATCGCTTTGATGCAAGTCGACTTTGACGATCCGACTACGAACGTGCGAGGACGTCGCGCCTTAGCAATCGCTAAACCAACTCCGAGAGGTTATCGACCACGCCGGAGCACGATCAACCTGACCACGAGGGTCTGTTTCCTGCGAGCAAACGAAGAACAAGCAAGAAACTGAGATTGCAATCTGGATATTGCGAATATAAGATGAAAGCTTTATTGATCAAGGTGGAGTTCTGTGACGCCTTTGTCTGGTCGCTGAACACAAACGAAGTACGCGAAGTTGCAGCTATGGCGAACTTTTAATCTAAACAAAACCCAAAGTCTAAACGACGCCCTAAGGGTTGTATATATGGAGGAAGAGGGGGGAATTTCGTGGCCCTTGAGGAAGGGGTCCGAAACCAACCCTATCTCTTGTTTCCCCACACATACGGACTCTAAAAACAGCCTATACTTATGTATTTCGAAATTACATGGGCCTGGCCCAATATTAAGGTGACGCAGCACCTAGAATAGCCTCTGGACGAAAGTTATGAAGTAGCATCTTGTATATTTCGTCCAAGGCTTCATGCACGCATTATGGTGGCTTCAACGTCCTGAAATCATCACTTGTAACTCCGTTCTTGTTCCCCATGCGCATGCCATCATCTCCATGCTTGTTCTTGCTCCAATGTTCATCCTTCTCCAAGCTAGGCCCTTCATTTGTAAGCAAAACAAATGTATCCAATTTAGGCAGCATCATATTCTCATGAACATTAGAATCATTACCAAGAAACGAAAGTACCTGGTAATTTAATTGGCGTGCGCGAGCTCTAGTAATTGGTCCAGTATGTATAGCAGCAGGGCCTGTGGGTGTAACAATGGTATTGATGTCCTCATCAAAAACGGACATCGGAACGACATCACACTCCAAAGTGTCTTCGTAAGCTCCGATCTTGAAGGAAACATGTACCCTATGCTCGACTTGGATAGTGCCAGAGTCGCTAAGCCATTGAACTTTGTGGGGATGTGGTTGCTTCATCTTGACCAATTGGAGCTTGGAACATAGTTCTTCACTTGCCAAGTTATGGCAACTCCCTCCATCGATGATGACCTGGACGGACCTTCCATTGATGCCGGCCTTGGTGTGGAAGATATGGCATCTTTGGTCTTTGTCTTATTGATGTTGAAGAGTCAAGACCTTGGAGACAACGAGAGCGGGGCTCGAATACTCATCACAAAAGACTTGCTCATCTTCATCTTCGTTCCCGCGCCGGTGCATGGCCACTTGCTCAAGGGCATCCATTTCCTCTTCACTCATGGAGTCATAGGTTCCGTCGTTGTTGAGGATCATGGTGCTCTTGTTGGTACACTCAAAGGACTTGTGGCCTCGGCCGCCGCTTGTGAAGCATTTGAAGGAACTTGTCTTGATGGTCTCATCGGTTGGAGCAGATGATGATGAAGCTCTCGGCTTGAAGTTGCTTGTAGTAGGAGGACGACTTGAGGTTGTCGAAGTTTTCTTGTAACTTGACTTGTCGTCGTTGCTCGTGGATGGCTTGGTTGAGGTAGAAGGTGATGTAGGGTGGAACCCTAGATGGCCGATCTTTCACGAAAGGAGCGGATCCCTACGAGGAACGTGATGAACACGAGGGGAAACACGAGGGAAACCCGAGAGGAACACGAGAGAAATCACACAACCAACAAGAATAGATCACACATGCGCTAGATCGATGAACACAAAGGTAAGATACAATATCCAAAGTCAACAACGGATGATACAAACGGTAACCGATTCTTCTCCGTGAGGAGGTCTTGAATCCACGAGGGGATCTTCCCGTGAGGGGTCTTGAATCCAAGGTGGATCTTCTCCGTAGAGGGGTCGCAGTCTCTCCCGTGGAGTAGATCCGATATGGATGAGCTTTGCTCTATCTCTAAATGAGCTAATCCTTTGCTAACCCTAGAAAGATGGAGGAGAAAGAGTATATATAGTCTAGGGGGTCGAAGGGGTACACGGGCCTCGGCCCTTACTGTGCCAAGATAGGGGTGGCCGGATGTCCGGGCGTCGGGCCGGATGTCTGGGACTTCAGGAGGGGCCGGACGTCCGGGCTGGAGGGCAAAACTTCTGGATGTTCTGCAGCATGGCGCCGGATGTCCGGGCTTTTGGCCGGATTTCCGGGCTGGGGCCGGATGTCCGGGCTTGAGGGTTCAGCTACTATAGTTTCTGTCGCGTGGCGCCGGATGTCCGGGCGAGGGGCCGGATTTTCGGGGCTTCGGGAGGAGTCGGATGTCCGGGGCTGGGGCCGGATGTCCGGGCCCTGTAGCACTTCGATGGCTGGGCTGCTGCTGTTGTTGACATCTTCAGGGGCCGGGTGTCCGGGGCCTGGAAGGTGAGCTTGCCTTCTTCCGTTGGTTCTCTTCATCCATGGACTTGGTGGCTTGTCCGTCTTCACGTGCATCTTCGTGAGGGTCCTCTTGACACCTGATCATGCATAGCATATCGGACTTAGGTAGTAGCCATGTCTCGAGTGGATCATATGTGATATCACTAAGGAAGGAAGTAACCTCGTTCTCGAGAGCTCTAGCTCGTGCTCGTGTCATAGGTCCTCTTGGCTCTTGATGAGACGATGGTAGGTCCATGGGGATGACCGTAGGATGCTCCGCATCATCTCCCCTCCCTTGGGAAAGATCCGACCTCGGATCGAAATCCTCATCACCATGGTACGGGGATAGATCTTTGATGTTGAAGATGTCGCTCACGGAGTACTTGTCGCGTGGGATGTCGATCTTGTATGTGGTTTTGTTGTAGCGTGCAAGCACCTTGAAGGGTCCATCCGCTCGGGGTAGTAGCTTGGACTTGCGTTCCTTGGGGAAGCGGTCCTTGCGAAGGTGTAGCCACACAAGATCTCCAACATTGAACATCATGGGTTGCTTGTTGACGTTGAGCTTGGTCGCGAGTCGTTGTACTTGGCGCTCGATGGTGTTTCTTGTGTCTTCGTGCATCTTCTTGAGGAAGTTGACTCGGGCACTCGCGTCCATGTTTGTGCGCTCTTGTAGCGGTAGAGGTAGATGTCCAATGGAGACAATGGGTTGAAGCCATAGACGACCTCGAAGGGGGACTTGCCGGTAGTCGAATATCTTGCACGATTGTAGGCGTACTCGGCGATGGGTAGGCACTCCTCCCACTCCTTGATGTTCTTCTTTATCAACACGCGTAGTAGAGTGGAGAACGTGCGGTTGGTCACCTCCGTTTGGCCGTCGGTTTGTGGATGGTATGCCGAAGAGAACAAAAGCTTGATTCCGAGCTTGGCGCACAATGTCTTCCAAAAGTAACTCAAGAACTTGACGTCGTGGTCCGAGACAATCGTCTTTGGCACTCCATGAAGGCGCAAGATTTCCCTACAAAACAAATTTGCAACATGTGAAGCATCGTCTATCTTGTTGCAAGGAATGAAATGTGCCATTTTGGAGAATCGGTCCACAACAACAAAAACGGAATCCTTGCCATTTCGAGTTCTAGGCAAACCAAGCACAAAGTCCATACTAATGTCTTCCCATGGGTGATATGCAATTGGAAGTGGCATATAGAGGCCATGGATTGAGCTTTGGACATAGCTTTGCGACATGTAGAGCATCGGTTGGTGAAGCGATTGATGTCGCGGAACATCTTGGGCCAAAAGTAGTTCTTGGAGAGCGTAGCAAATGTCTTGTCGCGTCCAAAGTGTCCCATGAGTCCGCCTCCATGAGATTCCTGCAAAAGCAACAAGCGAAGAGAGGACTCGGGGATGCAAAGTTTGTTAGCTCTCATAAGATATCCATCTTTGATGTAGTATCGATCCCAAGAAGTATGCGTCAAACACTTGCATAAGGAATAGAAAATGTAGGATCATGCTCATACAAGTCTTTTATATGCTCAAAGCCAATGACATTTAACTCAAGTTGATTAACAAGCATGCATATACGGGAAAGTGCATTCGCCACAACATTTTCCTTACCTTTAATATACTTGATGACATAAGGAAACGACTCAATGAACTCACTATATTTAGCATGACGTTTGTTCAACTTAGTTTGACCCTTAAGGTATTTAAGTGTTTCATGGTCGGTATGGATGATGAACTCATGAGGGCGTAGGTAATGTTCCCATTCATGCAAAACTCGCACCAAAGCATATAGCTCTTTGTCATAGATAGGGTAATTGAGTTGCGCTCCGGAGAGTTTCTCACTAAAATAAGCAATTGGGCGCTTCTCTTGCGTTAACACACCTCCTATGCCATTACCACTAGCATCGCAATGAATTTCGAAAGGTTTGTCAAAGTTGGGTAATGCAAGCACGGGAGCATGAGTAAGCAAATTCTTAAGCTCATTGAAAGCGATATCTTGAGATGTTCCCCAAACAAACGGTGAATTTTTCTTACTCAAAGCATGCAAAGGTGAAGCAATGGTGCTAAAATCCTTCACAAATCTGCAATAGAAATCGGCTAAACCAAGAAAACTACGCACTTGTTGCAAATTGGTTGGTTGGGGCCAAGTTTTAATAGCATTGATCTTAGATTCATGAACTTGAACACCCTTAGAAGATATTACGAAACCCAAGAAAAGAAGCTTATCAACACCAAATAGGCATTTTTCCATATTAGCATAAAGTTGCTCTTTTCGAAGAGTTTGTAGCACGGTGCGAAGGTGGGTGACATGCTCTTTGAGAGATTTGCTAAACACAAGGATATCATCAAAGTAGACAACAACAAATTCACCAATGTAAGGGTGAAACACGTAATGCATAAGACGCATGAAAGTACCGGGTGCTTCAGATAAACCCATAGGCATGACTAACCACTCATATAGACCAAACTTTGTTTTGAAAGCGGTTTTCCATTCATCACCCTCTTGTATGCGGATTTGATAGTAACCACTTTTAAGATCAATTTTGGAAAAGATAGTGGCACCGCAAAGTTCATCAAGCATACCATCAAGGCGTGGAATGGGATACCTATAACGAACGGTGAGAGCATTGATAGGTCTACAACCGGAACACATGCGAAAGCTACCGTCTCGTTTTGGCACAAGAATGACCGGTACGGCACAAGGACTCAAACTTTCACGCAGATGTCCATGGTCTATGAGATGCTTTACTTGCCTTTGAATTTCTTTGGTTTCTTCGGGGTTGACGCGGTAGGGCGCTTTGTTTGGAAGCGGCGCTCCGGGGATGAGATCAATTCGGTGCTCAATGCCTCGTAGTGGAGGTAGACCCGGAGGTAGCTCATCGGGGAAAACATCTTGGAATTCCTGCAATAAAGAAGATAACACCAAAGGTAGATCGTGAGAGTTGTTAGTTTTTGGTGCCTCATCCTTGCACAATAGGACATAGTGTAGGTGATGAGGACATCAATACCATTGTTACACCCACAGCCCCTGCTGCTATACATACTGGACCAATTACTAGAGCTCGCGCACGCCAATTAAATTACCAGGTACTTTCGTTTCTTGGTAATGATTCTAATGTTCATGAGAATATGATGCTGCCTAAATTGGATACATTTGTTTTGCTTACAAATGAAGGGCCTAGCTTTGAGAAGGATGAACATTAGAGCAAGAACAAGCATGGAGATGATGGCATGCGCATGGGGAACAAGAACGGAGTTACAAGTGATGATTTCAGGTCGTTGAAGCCACCATAATGCGTGCATGAAGCCTTGGACGAAATATACAAGATGCTACTTCATAACTTTCGTCCAGAGGCTATTCTAGGTGCTGCGTCACCTTATTATTGGGCCAGGCCCATGTAATTTCGAAATACTTGACTATAGGCTGTTTTTAGAGTCCGTATGTGTGGGGAAACAAGAGATAGGGTTGGTTTCGGACCACTTCCCCAAGGGCCACGAAATTCCCCCCTCTTCCTCCATATATACAGCCCTTAGGGCGTCGCTTAGACTTTGGGTTTTGTTTAGATTAAAAGTTCGCCATAGCTGCAACTTCGCGTACTTCGTTTGTGTTCAACGACCAGACAAAGGCGTCACAGAACCCCACCTTGATCAATAAAGCTTTCATCTTATATTCGCAATATCCAGATTGCAATCTCAGTTTCTTGCTTGTTCTTCGTTTGCTCGCAGGAAACAGACCCTCGTGGTCAGGTTGATCGTGCTCCGGCGTGGTCAATAACCTCTCGGAGTTGGTTTAGCGATTGCTAAGGCGCGACGTCATCGCACGTTCGTAGTCGGATCGTCAAAGTCGACTTCCACCAAAGCGATATCCATCATCTCATCGAAAGACGGGACACCTTTGCCTCTATCACTAGGACACTTGATGGGTTCTCACACACTTCTCTCATCTCACGTTTGGTGGCAAATAGGACTAAGTTTTTCTTGTCGCTCATCGTGGAGGCACTCAATTTGGGCTTGTGGCGCTCACTCTCTTTTTGGTGGTTCACTCTCTCACTATTCTCTCCACGATGGGTGTTTTGCTTGTCGGTGAGCACTTGGCTTGGAGACATAGGACGTAGCACAAACTCTTTCCCTTTCATCTTGAAGCTATAGTGATTTGTACGCCCATTGTGAATGACACCTCGGTCAAATTGCCATGGTCGTCCAAGAAGGAGGTGGCACATGGTCATCGGAAGGACATCACACTCCAAAGTGTCTTCATAGGCGCCGATCTTGAAAGAGACTTGTACTCTTTGCTCGACTTGTATGGTGCCAGTGTCGCTTAGCCATTGAACCTTGTAGGGGTGCGGGTGCTTCATCTTGACCAATTGTAGTTTGGAGCATAGTTCTTCACTTGCCAAGTTATGGCAACTCCCTCCATCGATGATGACCTTGACGGACCGTCCATTGATGCCGGCCTTAGTGTGGAAGATATGGCATCTTTGATCTTCGTCTTGTTGATGTTGAAGAGTCAAGACCTTGGAGACAACAAGAGCGGGACTTGAGTCTTCGTCACAAAAGATGTGATCATCTTCTTCTTCATTGTTCACTTGTCGGTGCATGGCCACTTGCTCAAGAGCTTCCATTTCTCCTTCACTCATGGAGTCGTAGGTGCCGTCGTCGTTGAGGATCATGGTGCGCTTGTTTGTGCACTCGAAGGACTTGTGGCCTCGGCCTCCGCATGTGAAACATTTGATGGAACTTGTCTTGATGGTCTCATCGGTTAGAGTAGATGATGATGAAGCTTTCGGCTTGAAGTTGCTTGTAGTAGGAGGACGACTTGAGCTTGTCGAAGCTTTCTTGTAACTTGACTTGTCGCCATTGCTCGTGGTGGGAGTCGTCGAAGCTTGATTGTTGGAGAGGCCATAGGTCTTGGATGAGAACTTGGCATACTTGAAGTCGTCTTGTACTTGCCGTTCCGCTTTGGTAGCTTGATGCACTAGCTCGATGAGGTTCGAGTATGGTTGGAAGCCGGCAATCTTCTTGATAGGGTGATTGAGTCGATTCAAGAAACGTGCCATAGTTTGCTCATCATCTTCTTTGACATTGGCTCGTATCATGGCAATCTCCATTTCCTTGTAGTACTCTTCAACGCTCTTGGTTCCTTGCTTGAGTTGTTGGAGTTTCTTGAAGAGGTCGCGGTTGTAGTAGTTTGGCACGAATCGTGCTCTCATGACATCCTTCATTTGTGCCCAAGTGGTGATGGGTGGTTCACCTCTTGCCGCATGGCGCTCAATGACTTGTTCCCACCAAATGAGGACGTAGTCTTGGAATTCGAGGGATGCCATTGCGATCTTCTTCTCTTCTTCGTGGTTGTGCAAGCGGAAGATTTTGTCAACCTTCAATGCCCATGATATGTACTCTTTGGGGTCATTGCTTCCGGTAAACTTGGGCATGGTGAACTTTAGCTTGCCATATCGTTGCTCTTCATTGTGTTGGGGTCGGGGATGATGACGCCCATGTCGGTGAGGATTGGCAATCTCATGTCGCTCTTGGCGAGGAGTGTTGTCTTCCTCATGTTGCTCTTGGTGAGGAGGGTTGTCTTCCTCATGATGCTCTTGGCGAGGAGGTGGTCCATTGTCTTCTTGCTCTCGATGAACTTGACGTTCTTGTCTCGCATGAGGAGGAGCTTGTCGATCATGTCGAGGAGCTTGTCGATGCACACGTGCTTCGTAAATCCTTTCTTGAGCTTCGTCGCGAAGTGCTTCTTGATGTAGTCGAGCTTGTCGGCCTCGATTGGCTACGGCACGACTTGAGTCTTGAAGAGCACGTTGCGCCTCAAGTGCTTGAGCTTCACGTAGTTGTCGTTCTTGACGTTGCGCCTCGGCGTCTTGTGCATCTTGATGTTGTTGTGCTCGCTCCTCTTGTTCGTGTTGTCATTGGCGTTGCCGTTCTTGTGCTTGTGCGAAAGCAGCTTGGTTGTGACGATGTCGATGCTCTTGAGAGTCGGTGTCGTGTACAGGATTGCGGTTAGCTTGACGGTCTTGACGCGCGGCACGACGAAGAGTGTTCGATGTCGGTGTACTTGAACCGGAGATGGTGTCGTCGTAGTGTCGACTTGAGCGGCTCCATCTTGACGAGGACGAAGTTGTAGAAGAGCGGACCATCATGGTTCGGATATCTTCTTTGAGGGAACTCATGGATGTGTCGAAGTAGTCTCTTGTACGTTGCTCAGATTGTCGTAGATCGGTGGCGAGGTTGTCGATGCGATCGCCCAAAGGAAGCTGTTCTTGATGCAAAGCTCGGTGTGCACCAAATAGTTGAGTCTTGGTGACGTAGGATGACATGTCGTCGTCTTGCTCCAAGAAGAGTGGATTGGTAGAAGTACTTGGCCTATCCATCATTCCAAACAAAGATATGTGAGTGGGAGAAAGAGAAGAACCAATACCAAATGTACCTTGACCGATGTTGAAAATGGATCAAAGATCACTCCAATGTGTAGCAAGGTTATAGCACAATTGGTACCGTTTCTTGTCGGTTCTCACACCTACACAAGTAAAAGCTTATGCTGGAGCTTGGTTAGGATGGTGGCACAAAATTTGATGCAATTGTAAGTGAGACTCAATAATGTTGGAAAAGATTCACAAATTTGCAAATGCAACAAGTAGAGCAATAGCAAGATATGGTACACGGAAACACACACGCAAATAGATAAGTGGGGTTGGGCAACCAAGGGTGAGCCAAAATGTGGAATCCACCAAGATGCTCTTGTTGCACAACACTAGAGAGACGCTAGCACGATTGCACAATAGGCGGATACGAACTTGTGCACAACCTACTAAGCAAAAATGCAACGACTTCTATCCCAAGTATGCTATATGTATGATGTTTCTATGCTTTGATCCAAGATGATCGAGTATGACAATCTTAATGTTGTATGATGCTATGGTTCTTGCTTATAAGCTCTTTGCTTATCTTCCCTTTTGCTTAAAAGCTTGTTTGGCTCTTTGTTGTTTGAGCTCTTTTCTCATGCAATGCTTCACGAACCAAGATAGCAATTGTGTATGCGAAGACAACTTTTGTGACACAAGAGATGATACCAAGATATGCAACTCAATGATGGTATGTATGCTATGTGAAGTATGAACACTAATGTGCACAAGTCACGTTGCCGGCAATACTCAAAGGATAGTCTCGATGGGTAAGCTACACAAAAGTAAAGCCATGGGTTTATCAATGCAAATGCAAGAGAGTATGATGATATCGCTATACCAAGATGATATGAAGGTGAAGGTGATACCAATGTAGCCGTTCGTAGTAGTCCTTGGCGAAGATGAGCGATGGTGATGTTGTTGCCGAACCGTACCTAGATAGCCGAAACACAATAGGATACGGAAACCACAACTCAAATTCTCAAAACAAAATGGGTCAAAATTGTCGGAGGTGGTAGCGTGAAAGGCTATGGTGGTTTTATGCGGAAGTGGTGGTGGTATGCGGAAGTGTATGTGGGCTCCGGAACAAAATTGGACGAAAGTTAGGCGGTAAACGGAGTGGAGGATGGAGTTGATGCTGTCAGGGGCCGGATGTCCGGGCCGGGCCGGATGTCCGGGCTCGGGATCCGTGGATGAAGACCGCGTGGAGAGGTCAAATCCGGGGCAAAAATTCGGAGGAATTCGTTGATGAAAATTGGGGAAAAGATGGGGAAAAGCTAGATCTACCTGCAACACACGAAATCCGCGGATCAAATCCAACAAAACTTCATCACACCAACAAATCACAAAAAAAATTGGGGCTATTTTTGTGGGGCAATTTGCGGGTTAGGACGAAAAACAACAAAATCATGCTAGAAAACAAAGAGAGGGGGCTCCGAAATCGTGATCAACGTGGCTCATGATACCAAGATGATGTAGGGTGGAACCCTAGATGGCCGATCTTTCACGAAAGGAGCGGATCCCTACGAGGAACGTGATGAACACGAGGGGAAACACGAGGGAAACACGAGAGAAATCACACAACCAACAAGAATAGATCACACATGCGCTAGATCGATGAACACAAAGGTAAGATACAAGATCCAAAGTCAACAACGGACGATACAAACGGTAACCGGTTCTTCTCCGTGAGGAGGTCTTGAATCCACGAGGGGATCTTCCCGTGAGGTGTCTTGAATCCAAGGTGGATCTTCTTCGTAGAGGGGCCGCAGTCTCTCCCGTGGAGTAGATCCAATATGGATGAGCAAAGCTCTATCTCTAAATGAGCTAATCCTTTGCTAACCCTAGAAAGATGGAGGAGGAGTATATATAGTCTAGCGGGTCGAAGGGGTACACGGGCCTCGGCCCTTACTGTGCGCAGACAGGGGTGGCCGGATGTCCGGGCGTCGGGCCGGATGTCCGGGCTGGGGGGGCCGGATGTCCGGGCTGGAGGGCAAAACTTCTGGATGTTCTGCAGCGTGGCGCCGGATGGCCGGGCTTTTGGCCGGATTTCCGGGCTGGACGCCGGATGTCCGGGCTTGAGGGTTGAGCTACTGTAGTTTCTGTCGCGTGGCGCCGGATGTCCGGGGCTTCGGGAGGAGCCGGATGTCCGGGGCTGGGGCCGGATGTCCGGGCCCTGTAGCACTTCGATGGCTGGGCTGCTGCTGTTGTTGACATCTTCAGGGGCCGGATGTCCGGGGCCTTGGCCGGAAGTCCGGGGCCTGGAAGGTGAACTTGCCTTCTTCCGTTGGTTCTCTTCATCCATGGACTTGGTGGCTTGTCCGTCTTCACGTGCATCTTCGTGAGGGTCCTCTTGACACCTGATCATGCGTAGCATATCGAACTTAGGTAGTAGCCATGTCTCGAGTGGATCATATGTGATATCACTAAGGAAGGAAGTCACCTCGTTCTCGAGAGCTCTAGCTCGTGCTCGTGTCATAGGTCCTCTTGGCTCTTGATGAGACAATGGTAGGTCCATGGGGATGACCGTAGGATGCTCCGCATCAGAAGGTGTTGTAGTCATTGAAGCTTGAGAGTTGGAGAAACCATAGGACTTGGATGAGAACTTGGCATACTTGAAGTCATCTTGCACTTGACGTTCCGCCTTGGTAGCTTGGTGCACTAGCTCGATGAGGTTCGAGTATGGTTGGAAGTTGGCGATCTTCTTGATAGGATGATTGAATCCATTCAAGAAACGTGCCATAGTTTGCTCATCATCTTCCATGACATTGGCTCGTATCATGGCAATCTCCATTTCCTTGTAGTACTCTTCAACGGTCTTTGTTCTTTGCTTGAGGAGTTGGAGTTTCTTGAAGAGGTCGCGGTTGTAGTAGTTTGGCACGAAACGTGCTCTCATGATATCCTGCATTTGATCCCAAGTGGTGGTGGGTGGTTCACCTCTTGCTGCTCGGCGCTCGATGACTTGTTCCCACCATATGAGGACATAGTCTTGGAACTCAAGGGATGCCATTGCGATCTTCTTATCTTCCTCATAGTTGTGCAAGCGAAAGATCTTGTCGACTTTCAATGCCCATGATATGTACTCTTCAGGGTCATTGCTTCCGGTGAACTTGGGCATCGTGAACTTGAGCTTGCCATAGCGTTGTTCTTCATTGTGTTGGGGTCGGGGATGATGACTCCCATGTCGTTGAGGATTGACAAACTCATGATGCTCTTGGCGAGGAGGGTTCTCGTCCTTGTCGGATTTCGGGTTCCGGCAAAACCCTTAAGGTTCGAACTCTGGGGTGCGCACGAAGATCTCTCCCTCACAGATCACGCCCTCACACACTTCGCGATCTCTAGGCTAGGCACGACGAACTCGCAACACGTGAGACACAAGATTTATACTGGTTCGGGCCACCGTTGTGGTGTAATACCCTACTCCAGTGTGGTGGTGGTGGATTGCCTCTTGGGCTGAGGATGAACAGTAGAAGGGGGAGAACAGCCTCCTGAGGAGAGGTGTTCTTGTGCTTTGTGTGGGCGAGGATTGCTCAAGGTCAGTTCGAGCTGCCTCCTACTGTGGTGGCTAGTCCTATTTACAGAGGCCCCGGTCCTCTTCCCAAATATTGAGCGGGAAGGGATCCCACAGCGGCCAATTTGAAAGGGGACAGCTAGTACAGCTTATCCTGACAAAAGTAGTCTTCGCCTGTCAAAGTGATGTAGGGTGGAACCCTAGATGGCCGATCTTTCACGAAAGGAGCGGATCCCAACTAAGAACACAAAGAACACGAGGGGAAACACGAGGGAAAACACAAGAGAATCACTCAAACCAACAAGATTCGATTACACATGCGCTAGATCCAAGAATACAAAGGGAGATACACGATCCACGATCAACAAAGGACGATACAAAGGGTAACCGGTTCTTCTCCGTGAGGAGGTCTTGATGGGGGTCTTCTCCGTGAGGAGGTCTTGAATCCAAGGGGATCTTCTCCGTAGAGGGGCCGCGGTCTCTCTCGTGGAGTAGATCCGTAATGGATGAGCAATGCTCTATCTCACAAATGAGCTAAACCAATGCTAACCCTAGAAAGATGGAGGAGAAGGAGTATATATAGTGATAGAGGCAAAGGTGTCCCGTCTTTCGATGAGATGATGGATATCGCTTTGGTGGAAGTCGACTTTGACGATCCGACTACGAACGTGCGAGGACGTCGCGCCTTAGCAATCGCTAAACCAACTCCGAGAGGTTATCGACCACGCCGGAGCACGATCAACCTGACCACGAGGGTCTGTTTCCTGCGAGCAAACGAAGAACAAGCAAGAAACTGAGATTGCAATCTGGATATTGCGAGATCAAGGTGGAGTTCTGTGACGCCTTTGTCTGGTCGCTGAACACAAACGAAGTACGCGAAGTTGCAGCTATGGCGAACTTTTAATCTAAACAAAACCCAAAGTCTAAACGACGCCCTAAGGGCTGTATATATGGAGGAAGAGGGGGGAATTTCGTGGCCCTTGAGGAAGGGGTCCGAAACCAACCCTATCTCTTGTTTCCCCACACATACGGACTCTAAAAACAGCCTATACTTATGTATTTCGAAATTACATGGGCCTGGCCCAATAATAAGGTGACGCAGCACCTAGAATAGCCTCTGGACGAAAGTTATGAAGTAGCATCTTGTATATTTCGTCCAAGGCTTCATGCACGCATTATGGTGGCTTCAACATCTTGAAATCATCACTTGTAACTCCGTTCTTGTTCCCCATGCGCATGCCATCATCTCCATGCTTGTTCTTGCTCCAATGTTCATCCTTCTCAAAGCTAGGCCCTTCATTTGTAAGCAAAACAAATGTATCCAATTTAGGCAGCATCATATTCTCATGAACATTAGAATCATTACCAAGAAACGAAAGTACCTGGTAATTTAATTGGCGTGCGCGAGCTCTAGTAATTGGTCCAGTATGTATAGCAGCAGGGGCTGTGGGTGTAACAATGGTATTGATGTCCTCATCATCCTCCCCTTCTTGAAATGAAGTCGTCCTCGACGGAAGCTCATCTTCCTCACCCAAATAAGGCTTCAAATCTGCAATGTTAAAAGTGGGACTAACCCCAAAATCTGCAGGCAGCTCAAGTTTATATGCATTATCATTAATTTTCTCTAACACCTTAAAAGGACCATCAGCACGTGGCATTAGCTTTGATTTGCGCAAATCAGGAAATCTATCCTTACGCAAATGTAACCAAACAAGATCTCCAGGTGCAAACACAACATGTTTTCTACCCTTATCTCCAGCAAGTTTATATTTAGCATTCATACGCTCAATGTTTTCCTTATTTAACTCATGCATTTTTAAGATCAATTCAGCACGTTGTTTAGCATCAAAATTAACCTTCTCCGAAGATGGAAGAGGCAACAAATCAATAGGTGCACGAGGTAGGAAACCATACACAATTTCAAAAGGGCACATCTTAGTAGTAGAATGCAATGAACGATTATAAGCAAACTCAATATGAGGCAAGCATTCTTCCCACATTTTCTTATTATTCTTCAAAACAGCCCTAAGCATAGTAGACAATGTTCTATTGACTACTTCAGTTTGTCCATCAGTTTGGGGGTGACAAGTAGTACTAAAAAGCAGTTTAGTCCCCAACTTAGCCCATAAACATCTCCAAAAGTGGCTAAGAAATTTAGTATCACGATCGGAAACAATAGTATTTGGCACACCATGCAAGCGAATAATTTCACGAAAGAACAAATCAGCAACATTAACAGCATCATCGCTTTTATGACATGGTATAAAGTGTGCCATTTTCGAGAATCTATCCACGACAACAAATATGCTATCCCTCCCCTTCTTTGTTCGAGGTAAACCTAAAACAAAGTCCATAGATATATCCTCCCAAGGAACACTAGGTACAGGCAAAGGCATATATAAACCATGAGGATTGAGTCGTGACTTAGCTTTTTGACATGTAGTGCAGCGAGCAACAAAACGCTCAACATCCCGTCTCATCTTTGGCCAAAAGAAATGTGTAGCAAGTACGTCCTCTGTCCTCTTCACGCCAAAGTGTCCCATTAATCCTCCGCCATGCGCCTCCTGCAACAACAAAAGACGAAGAGAGCTAGCTGGAATACATAGCTTGTTAGCACGGAACACAAATCCATCATTAACGACAAACTTGTTCCAGGTTCTTCCTTGTTTACAATTCTGCAATACATCTTTAAAATCAGCATCATGCACATATTGATCTTTGATGGTCTCCAAACCAAATATTTTGAAGTCAAGTTGTGAAAGCATAGTATAGCGACGAGACAATGCATCAGCAATAACATTTTCTTTACCCTTCTTGTGTTTAATGACATAAGGGAAAGTTTCAATGAATTCAACCCATTTAGCATGTCTACGATTCAGTTTAGCTTGACTTTTAATATGTTTCAAAGATTCATGATCAGAATGTATAACAAATTCTTTGGGCCATAAATAATGTTGCCATGTTTCTAAAGTCCGGACAAGAGCATATAGTTCTTTATCATAAGTAGAATAATTCAGACTAGGCCCACTCAATTTTTCAGAAAAGTATGCAACAGGTTTGCCATCTTGTAATAACACACCTCCTAATCCAATGCCACTAGCATCACATTCAAGCTCAAAAGTCTTATTAAAATCAGGAAGTTGGAGTAAAGGAGCATGTGTCAACTTATCTTTCAATACCGTGAAGGCTTCTTCCTGTGCGGTACCCCAAACAAAAGGCACATCCTTCTTTGTAAGCTCGTTGAGAGGTGCAGCAATGGTGCTAAAATCTCTCACAAAACGCCTATAGAAACCAGCGAGTCCAAGAAAACTCCGCACTTGTGTGACCGTTTTGGGCTGCGGCCAACTCTCAATAGCTTCAATCTTGGCTTTATCAACTTCAATTCCCTGTGGAGTAACAACATAGCCAAGAAAAGATACTCGGTCGGTGCAAAAGGTGCACTTCCCAAGGTTACCAAACAAACGTGCATCGCGTAGAGCAATAAAAACAGCACGTAAATGTTCCAAATGTTCTTCCAAAGATTTGCTATAAATCAGTATATCATCAAAATAGACCACCACAAATCGTCCAATGAAAGCACGTAAAACTTCGTTCATTAGTCTCATGAAAGTACTAGGTGCATTAGTTAACCCAAAAGGCATGACTAACCACTCATATAAACCAAACATAGTTTTAAATGCAGTTTTCCATTCATCTCCCAATTTCATACGAATTTGATGGTATCCACTACGCAAATCAACTTTGGAGAATATTGTAGAGCCACTCAATTCATCAAGCATATCATCGAGCCTAGGAATAGGATGACGATAACGAATAGTAATATTATTAATGCCTCTACAATCAACACACATACGCGACGTACCATCCTTTTTAGGCACGAGTATAATAGGAACAGCACAAGGACTAAGAGATTCGCGTATATAACCTTTGTCGAGCAGCTCCTGTACTTGACGCATAATCTCCTTCGTCTCCTCTGGATTGGTACGGTATGGTGCACGGTTGGGTAGCGATGCACCGGGAATTAAGTCAATTTGATGCTCAATCCCTCGAATAGGTGGTAATCCCGGTGGCACGTCTTGTGGGAAGACGTCAGCGAACTCCTGCAAAATGTTAGTGACAGCAGGGGGCAAAGAGGAAGGCACGTCCTCGAATGAAAATAAGGCCTCTTTGCACACAAAAGCATAGCAAACAGATTTGCTGAAATCTAGTTCATCAATATCAGATTTTGTGGCAAGTAAACATGCACTTTTCAATTTAATTTCAGAAACAACACTAGATGGTTTATTATTAGGGTTCATTTGTTGCTCAAATTCCTTTGCCACAATCTGATTTTCACTCTTATTTTTCTCCTGCTTTGCTTTATTAGCTCTATTAATGTCATCTTTCAAAATGGAATCAGGAGTCATAGGAAGCAAAGTAATATTTTTATCCTTATGAACAAGAGTATACTGATTGTTTCTACCATGGTGTACAGAATTTTTATCAAATTGCCATGGTCTACCTAGTAATAAGGAACATGCTTGCATGGGTACCACATCACAATCAACATAATCAGCATATGTAGAGATACTAAAATGCACACGAACAGTACGTGTTACCTTAACCTTGCCGCTGTTGTTGAACCATTGGATGTAGTAAGGATGTGGATGTGGTCTTGTGGTGAGAGATAGCTTCTCCACCATCTCCATGCTAGCCAAGTTGTTACAGCTCCCTCCATCTATGATGACGCGAACAGAACGTTCCTTCACAACTCCCTTTGTATGGAACAAATTATGCCTCTGATTTTGCTCTGCTTGTGTGACCGGCACACTCAAAACACGTTGAGCAACTAAACATTCATACCTGTCAGCGTCTTCAGGAGCCATGTATTGCGTCTCATTTTCAGAATCATCTCCACCATGTTCTTCATGTGTAATAAGAGCCAAAGTCTCCTCATCATAGTCACTAGCGGACTCATACCCACCATCCTCAGTAGCAATCATGACACGCTGAGATTTGCATTCTCTCGCAAAATGTCCTCTTCCCTTACAACGACGACAAATAATATCACTTGTGTGCCCTGTCGATGCCATGGAAGAAGAAGAGCTCTGCGCAGGCCCGGCAGGTGTGCTCTTGGCAGAGAGTGGTGGTTGTGCCTGCTTTCTTGTATCACGGCTGGAGGTGGCACTTGATGGAGGTGATGGTGAAGTGGAAGTAGAAGATGCACGCGGTGTCCATGATGAAGGTCGACCTGCAGAAAAGTTAGTTCGCGCCAATGGCTGTCGATCCTGCACTTCACGTTCAGCTTTACAAGCAAGATGGAATAAACGAGTGATATTATTATAATCCTTATACTCTAGAATGGTCTGAATCTCTTTATTTAATCCACCCATAAAACGTGCAAGCATAGCTTCATTCTCCTCAACAATACCACATCTAATCATGCCAGTTTGTAATTCCTGATAATACTCTTCTACAGAATTTTTCCCTTGTCTTAAACGCTGCAATTTTTGAAGTAATTCACGTTGATAATATGGTGGAACCCAACGAGTACGCATAGCAGTTTTCAAAGCAGCCCAAGTAGCTGGAACAGGATATAATCTACAATGTTCAGACCACCAAACACATGCAAAGCTAGTGAAAGCACAAACAGCAGCAAGAACACGTCTCTCCTCAGGATATTGTAAACATGTAAATCGTTGTTCAGTTTCTAACTCCCAAGTAAGATATATATCAGGAACATATCTACCCTCAAACGGTGGAATATTCAATTTCAGTTTAGGGAGATGGTCATGATCTCGTACCTGAGGTGGTGGTGCCGGCCTACCGTTGCGAATATATACCTGAGGTCGACCTGCTGGTGGTGGTGCTGGTGGCTGCACGTAGTTCTGATTTTGATCAACCTCATCCTCATAATCGCCCGCATAATCGTCATCCTCCTCAGCCGCCGCAGGAGCAGGAGCCAAAGAAGCATCAACAGTAGGTGCAGCAGCACCCGAATTTTGACCAATCTCAATTGGAACGCGCTGTGCCCGTCCCACTTGATTTGGAAGTCGGCGTTGGAGATGTGGTTGTTGTTGTTGTAGAGGTGCGACATATGGAGCCGGTGGTGGTTGGGGAAGACGCTTGAGTAATTCAGTAAACTTGTTATCCAGCTTTGTCTCAAACGACTTCTCCACGGCATCTATCTTCTCCATAGCCTCTTCAAATCTGTTTAGCACATCTCCCACCTGGCCACTCATCATTTGCTGAAATTTATCATGCAACTCCTTGTTCGTCATGTTCTCCCAATCAGTCTCATCGGCTTGTGAACCTGCCATGGTTAGCAGCAATAGACACACAAAAGAATATGATCCTGCAGACTACTAGAAGTGGTGGTGATGGTGGTGTGTCACAAAACCTTCAAGCGAATCTCAAATTCTTACCAGTTCTTACCCAGCAACAGGTGGTGATCGACAACCGTTGTAGGCAAAAACTCTCAAAGCTTGGATATAGCGATTACCAGGGAGAGTCAAACGCACGATGTAGACTTATGTGGAGCTGGGAAGGCTTATAATATGGTAGCAAAATGGTAAGCAATAATCAATTCAGAGATGCAAAGTTGAATAAACGCTCAACGACGGTACTGTGCTGGTCCTAGGCTAGACCGTGCTAGAGACGCGAGCCTAGAACACTAACAAAATCACGGCGCTGCACGTAAACAAGGGAAAAGCACACTCTGGAATTTTTTTTCGCTCTTTTTTTTGCGCTCTTTTTTTTTGCGCTCCTCTTTTTTCTTTTTTTTTGCGAAAAATCACTATAATGGCGAGTGTCTCAAAACTCTTCCTAGGTCAAACTGACGGGATGGGCACAAAATATTTTGACTATTTTTTTTTCGAAAATCAGGGCAGCGACGACGAAAAAGTGCGACAAAAAATCACTATGATGGCGAGTGTCTCAAAACACTACCCGGGGCCTAAAAATAGGATAGGGAAAAAATATTTTTGGTTGCCGAAATTTTGGCCTAAAAACTGCCCGGGGGTCTCCAGATAGGAAACAAGAAACGGAAAATATATGGATCTCTAAAACCAACCGAATATGAAAAGAACTCGGATTGGTTGTGGGTATATGGCGGTAGGATATGGCAGCGGTGGTGGTATATGGTAGCGGTAGTGGTATATGGATACGGATCGGTGGTGGTATATGGATACGGATTGGTGGTGGTATATGGATACGGATTCAAAGCGGTGGCGGATAAGCAATTGATAGAGGCAAAGGTGTCCCGTCTTTCGATGAGATGATGGATATCGCTTTGGTGGAAGTCGACTTTGACGATCCGACTACGAACGTGCGAGGACGTCGCGCCTTAGCAATCGCTAAACCAACTCCGAGAGGTTATCGACCACGCCGGAGCACGATCAACCTGACCACGAGGGTCTGTTTCCTGCGAGCAAACGAAGAACAAGCAAGAAACTGAGATTGCAATCCGGATATTGCGAATATAAGATGAAAGCTTTATTGATCAAGGTGGGGTTCTGTGACGCCTTTGTCTGGTCGCTGAACACAAACGAAGTACGCGAAGTTGCAGCTAGGGCGAACTTTTAATCTAAACAAAACCCAAAGTCTAAACGATGCCCTAAGGGCTGTATATATGGAGGAAGAGGGGGGGAATTTCGTGGCCCTTGAGGAAGGGGTCCGAAACCAACCCTATCTCTTGTTTCCCCACACATACGGACTCTAAAAACAGCCTATACTTATGTATTTCGAAATTACATGGGCCTGGCCCAATATAAGGTGACGCAGCACCTAGAATAGCCTCTGGACGAAAGTTATGAAGTAGCATCTTGTATATTTCGTCCAAGGCTTCATGCACGCATTATGGTGGCTTCAACGTCCTGAAATCATCACTTGTAACTCCGTTCTTGTTCCCCATGCGCATGCCATCATCTCCATGCTTGTTCTTGCTCCAATGTTCATCCTTCTCAAAGCTAGGCCCTTCATTTGTAAGCAAAACAAATGTATCCAATTTAGGCAGCATCATATTCTCATGAACATTAGAATCATTAGCAAGAAACGAAAGTACCTGGTAATTTAATTGGCGTGCGCGAGCTCTAGTAATTGGTCCAGTATGTATAGCAGCAGGGGCTGTGGGTGTAACAATGGTATTGATGTCCTCATCATCCTCCCCTTCTTGAAATGAAGTCGTCCTCGACGGAAGCTCATCTTCCTCACCCAAATAAGGCTTCAAATCTGCAATATTAAAAGTGGGACTAACCCCAAAATCTGCAGGCAGCTCAAGTTTATATGCATTATCATTTATTTTCTCTAACACCTTAAAAGGACCATCAGCACGTGGCATTAGCTTTGATTTGCGCAAATCAGGAAATCTATCCTTACGCAAATGTAACCAAACAAGATCTCCAGGTGCAAACACAACATGTTTTCTACCCTTATCTCCAGCAAGTTTATATTTAGCATTCATACGCTCAATGTTTTCCTTAGTTAACTCATGCATTTTTAAGATCAATTCAGCACGTTGTTTAGCATCAAAATTAACCTTCTCCGGAGATGGAAGAGGCAACAAATCAATAGGTGCACGAGGTAGGAAACCATACACAATTTCAAAAGGGCACATCTTAGTAGTAGAATGCAATGAACGATTATAAGCAAACTCAATATGAGGCAAGCATTCTTCCCACATTTTCTTATTATTCTTCAAAACAGCCCTAAGCATAGTAGACAATGTTCTATTGACTACTTCAGTTTGTCCATCAGTTTGGGGGTGACAAGTAGTACTAAAAAGCAGTTTGGTCCCCAACTTAGCCCATAAACATCTCCAAAAGTGGCTAAGAAATTTAGTATCACGATCTGAAACAATAGTATTTGGCACACCATGCAAGCGAATAATTTCACGAAAGAACAAATCAGCAACATTAACAGCATCATCGCTTTTATGACATGGTATAAAGTGTGCCATTTTCGAGAATCTATCCACGACAACAAATATGCTATCCCTCCCCTTCTTTGTTCGAGGTAAACCTAAAACAAAGTCCATAGATATATCCTCCCAAGGAACACTAGGTACAGGCAAAGGCATATATAAACCATCAGGATTGAGTCGTGACTTAGCTTTTTGACATGTAGTGCAGCGAGCAACAAAACGCTCAACATCCCACTATCTTCTCCATAGCCTCTTCAAATCTGTTTAGCACATCTCCCACCTGGCCACTCATCATTTGCTGAAATTTATCATGCAACTCCTTGTTCGTCATGTTCGCCCAATCAGTCTCATCGGCTTGTGAACCTGCCATGGTTAGCAGCAATAGAAACACAAAAGAATATGATCCTGCAGACTACTAGAAGTGGTGGTGATGGTGGTGTGTCACAAAACCTTCAAGCGAATCTCAAATTCTTACCAGTTCTTACCCAGCAGCAGGTGGTGATCGGCAACCGTTGTAGTCAAAAACTCTCAAAGCTTGGATATAGCGATTACCAGGGAGAGTCAAACGCACGATGTAGACTTATGTGGAGCTGGGAAGGCTTATAATATGGTAGCAAAATGGTAAGCAATAATCAATTCAGAGATGCAAAGTTGAATAAACGCTCAACGACGGTACTGTGCTGGTCCTAGGCTAGACCGTGCTAGAGACGCGAGCCTAGAACACTAACAAAATCACGGCGCTGCACGTAAACAAGGGAAAAGCACACTCTGGAATTTTTTTTCGCTCTTTTTTTTTGCGCTCCTCTTTTTTTTTTGCGAAAAATCACTATAATGGCGAGTGTCTCAAAACTCTTCCCAGGTCAAACTGACTGGATGGGCACAAAATTTTTTGACTATTTTTTTTTCGGAAATCAGGGCAGCGACGACGAAAAAGTGCGACAAAAAATCACTATGATGGCGAGTGTCTCAAAACACTACCCGGGGCCTAAAAATAGGATAGGGAAAAAATATTTTTGGTTGCCGAAATTTTGGCCTAAAAACTGCCCGGAGGACATCAATACCATTGTTACACCCACAGCCCCTGCTGCTATACATACTCGACCAATTACTAGAGCTCGCGCACGCCAATTAAATTACCAGGTACTTTCGTTTCTTGGTAATGATTCTAATGTTCATGAGAATATGATGCTGCCTAAATTGGATACATTTGTTTTGCTTACAAATGAAGGGCCTAGCTTTGAGAAGGATGAACATTGGAGCAACAACAAGCATGGAGATGATGGCATGCGCATGGGGAACAAGAACGGAGTTACAAGTGATGATTTCAGGACGTTGAAGCCACCATAATGCGTGCATGAAGCCTTGGACGAAATATACAAAATGCTACTTCATAACTTTCGTCCAGAGGCTATTCTAGGTGTTGCGTCACCTTATTATTGGGCCAGGCCCATGTAATTTCGAAATACTTGAGTATAGGCTGTTTTTAGAGTCCGTATGTGTGGGGAAACAAGAGATAGGGTTGGTTTCGGACCCCTTCCCCAAGGGCCACGATATTCCCCCCTCTTCCTCCATATATACAGCCGTTAGGGCGTCGTTTAGACTTTGGGTTTTGTTTAGATTAAAAGTTCGCCATAGCTGCAACTTCGCGTACTTCGTTTGTGTTCAACGACCAGACAAAGGCGTCACAGAACCCCACCTTGATCAATAAAGCTTTCATCTTATATTCGCAATATCCAGATTGCAATCTCAGTTTCTTGCTTGTTCTTCGTTTGCTCGCAGGAAACAGACCCTCGTGGTCAGGTTGATCGTGCTCCGGCGTGGTCAATAACTTCTCGGAGTTGGTTTAGCGATTGCTAAGGCACGACGTCATCGCACGTTCGTAGTCGGATCGTCAAAGTCGACTTCCACCAAAGCGATATCCATCATCTCATCGAAAGACGGGACACCTTTGCCTCTATCAAGTGGTATCCGATTTCCAGGTTGCTCGGTGAGATTTTACAGTTTTTCGTAGTTTAGGTCGAGTTTGTTCTTCATACCTATAGTCCATGAAAAAGCCAAAAAAAATTAGGGTTAGTTCATCCTATCCGAACCAATCTGAGCCTTTGCATAATCTTTTCTGTGTTTGCTTTGTTGAATTTGCGGTTGCATCGTCGTGTCAAGTTGCTGATCTTAGCGTCTAGTCCTGATGAGGACATGACTACCTTGGATACGACCAAAAATATTGCATACATGCATATTTGTCAGGTGATTTCTAGTGCAAACTATTCAATAATCTATTTATGTTATCCAGAACAAAAATACTTCACACACTTTTGTGTTTTGTCTAATTGCAGGTGTATGGGACATTTGTACAATCCACATATGAAGATAAGGCAAAAGGAGAAGTTTAGGTTCTGTTCAAAAAGTCCTCTCACGTCACTTTTGGGCCAAGAGAAGATAGAGTCCAAGTCTCTCACGTTCTGGATTCAGATTCGGACTGCACAGACATACCTGACTCAAAACGCCAACAACTTTTTCATACGGACTCCGAATTGGGTGATTCTTTTTTTGTTGGAAACTAGATTTCGTGCTCTTTCCAACTCAATTGGATTCACCTTTAAATTCGTCCGGAGCATTGAGTTATGGTCGAAACAATCTGACGTTGCACCAGAATCCGAGTCAACTACAAGTCCAAAGGTGTTGCGTCACCTCCACTTGGGCCCATGAGCCTTGTTCGACCTATGGTTGGTTTTAGGCTGCCTTGGGACGTCCTCCCACCTCCTTGGCCGCCACCCCTTGCTCCTATATAAGTAGATCCATCTAGTAGCTTTTTCCTTGGAATTTGTTTAGTTAAAAGTTAGCCATTGCAACTTCGTGTACTTCGTTTGTGTCCAACGACCAGACCAAGACCGGTTACGGATTCCCACCACTATCAATACTTCATATATATTCGCAATATTCAGATTGCATTATCATATTCTTGCTTGTTCTTCGATTGCTTGCAGGAATAGACCTTCGTGGTTAGGCTGATCGTGCTTCCGGCATCGTCAGTAACCTCAGGAGATTGGTTTAGCGATTGATAAGGCGCAACGTCGTGCACGTTTGTAGTCGGATCGTCAAAGTCGACTCCACCAAATCGATAGTTATTATCTCATCGAAAGATCGGGACACCCTCGCTCTATCAAGTGGTATCAGTTTTCAGGTTGCTCGGTGAGAATTTCCAGTTTCCCCTAGATTAGATTTATTTTCTTACCTATTGTCCAAGAAAAAGCCACAAAAAGTTAGATCTATTCATCCTTTTGTCCAAGCCAGTCTGAGCCTTTGCAATTTTCTATTCATTGTTTGCATTATTGAATTATCGGTTGCATCGTCGTGTCGAGTTGCTGGTCTTAGGGTCTAGTTCGTTTAGAGTTTCGAGTTCTGTTCACATTAGTCACGTCGCCGCTGCATCGTTATCCCTTCTGCTGTCCACCACACCATCCATCAAATTCCACCACGTGCTACCCATAGTTCATTGTCACAATCATAGTTGAGGTCGTTCACATCTTCGCTTGATCCAATCCGCATCTTATCTAGTTTGTCTTGGAAAGAGGGAGAGAAAAAAGACAGAGAAAAAAAAGAGAGAAAAAAGAAAGAAAAAGAAGTCAGAAAAAAGATGTTTTGTGCACTGTTTAGTAAAACAGGCATAACTTCCTCATACGAAGTCCGTTTTGACTCCGCGAGTACTCAAATGAGAGCTAGCAACGAGCCGCATCTAAATAGTTGCAGAGACTAGTTCAATATTTGATACCTCAAAATCGTCTTCTAAATAGGTCTTTTTGCCCTCCGAAGTTCGCGGACACAGCTTATTCCAGTTTTTCAAGCCAGTTTCAGAATTCTTTGACTCCTCATATCAACTCGGAATTGAGTGATTCTTTTTGCATTGGAAAGCTTGAGTTAGTAGTATTCTTTGAAAAAAAATTATCAGAAAATTGGCACAAACTTTTCAAGAGGAAAGTTGGAGAGAGTTGTTGTATATCCTGCTTGGCAGTTGTTTTTCATCATTATCTTTACTGCCGTTGTGATCTTCACTTATATCTTGCTGTCCAGAGCTACTTAGTATCCTTCATTGATGCTAGTTGTGCTACGCCGTGACCTCATTAGTGTTCTAGGCTCGCGTCTCTAGTCCGGTCTAGCCTAGGACCAGCACAGTACCGTCGTTGAGCGTTTATTCAACATTGCATCTCTGAATTGATTATTGCTAATATTTTGCTACCATATATAGCCAACCCAGCTCCACATATTTCTACACCGTGTATACGTACGTTCCCCTGGCAATCGCTTTACTCAATCTTTGGAGTTATTTGACACCGCTGGTTGCCTGTCACCACCTGCTGCTTGGTAAGAACTTGTAAGATATTGATATTTGCTTTACTGTGAGTGCTTTACCACCACATCCTAGTAGTTCATAGGAACATTATTCTTGAATTTTGTTTCTTGTTTCTACTAATCATGACAGGATCTAGAGTCAATTCATGGGGTTTGTCGATCGTGGGAGATGTGCCATCACCTATGCAAATACCACAACCGTCACGAGAGGTGCACAAACATCCAAATGCACATGATCAGGTTAATGTTTCTATACCACCATTTAATGGCCGTTTTAGACCTGCTTTATATATTGAATGGGAGTTTGACATAAATAATATATTTGCTTCCAATAATTTTGATGTACGTAAAAAAGTTAAGGTTGCGGTTGGTTCTTTCACTGGTTATGTTGTAGTTTGGTGGAGTGAATATTGTCGGTTACACCCTAATGATATACCTACTACTTGGGATGATTTGAAACTTGCCATGCGACATACATTCGTTCCCGCTTATTATACTCGTGACATGATTACAAAGTTGCAACATTTAAAACAAGGTAGTGACACCGTAACGAAATATTATGATACTTTACAAACTACCTTGCTGCATTCCTCTTTAGAAGAAAGTGAAGAAGATTTTATGGATAGATTTTGGGGAGGATTAAATCGTGACATTTAGGAGATACTAATACATGAAGAGTGTTATCCTATGGACCATTTGTTTCATCTTGCTTGCAAAGCTGAACAGGAAATAAAACGACGTGTTGCGCACAAGGAGAACAAGCGCGAGATGCACATTCCAAGAGTTGATACGGTTGTCCCTTCAACTACTAAGCATACTATGACAACCACATCCGTTGTTGTGAGGACTACATCACCTCCACCATGTGACACATCATCACCGAGAGTGCCTACCTCATCTGAGTTGATCATAAGAGGTAATGACAAAGGTACTAATCTTCCACTTCCACATGAGTATGATGAATGTCTTGTCAATTTAAGTGCACCATGCGGTGAGCTACCCACTACTTTGATCACACCAGCTACCTTAGAGGGCTATGTTGATGATTTGACTTTGCCATGTGATCAAACAATTTTGAGTGAGCCCATTGAATTAACTATCGATGCAAAAGAATCAAGTGAATCAGGGAATAAATCAGATTTGGATCAAATATGTTTGAAAATAATTGTGCCAATGTTTAATCATTTTGATATGACCTCTAATCTTGGTGATGGTTCATCAATGTTGGGATGGTTTAATGATGAATATTGTCCATCTTTTCATATGAATAAGAGCTTCACTTATATGTGCAAACTGAGTTGCAATACTTTCATGCCTTCTACTTCTTGTGATAATATTTTGGCTTTATATTTTATTAACTATGAAAGTTACTCATGTATACATGTGTCATATGTGCAAAATCCACGGGAAGTAAAAATGGATGACATATACATATACAACATGTACACCTTGTCTCTTTTGTTAGCCACATTTCAGATTAAGCAACGCCGAGGACGGCTTTGTTTTCAAGAAGGGGAGGATGATGAGGACATGACTACCTTGGATACGACCAAAAATATTGCATACATGCATATTTGTCAGGTGATTTCTAGTGCAAACTATTCAATAATCTATTTATGTTATGCAGAACAAAAATACTTCACACACTTTTGTGTTTTGTCTAATTGCAGGTGTATGGGACATTTGTACAATCCACATATGAAGATAAGGCAAAAGGAGAAGTTTAGGTTCTGTTCAAAAAGTCCTCTCACGTCACTTTTGGGCCAAGAGAAGATAGAGTCCAAGTCTCTCACGTTCTGGATTCAGATTCGGACTGCACAGACATACCTGACTCAAAACGCCAACAACTTTTTCATACGGACTCCGAATTGAGTGATTCTTTTTTTGTTGGAAACTAGATTTCGTGCTCTTTCCAACCCAATTGGATTCACCTTTAAATTCGTCCGGAGCATTGAGTTATGGTCGAAACAATCTGACTTGCACCAGAATCCGAGTCAACTACAAGTCCAAAGGTGTTGCATCACCTCCACTTGGGCCCATGAGCCTTGTACGACCTAGGGTTGGTTTTAGGCTGCCTTGGGACGTCCTCCCACCTCCTTGGCCGCCACCCCTTGCTCCTATATAAGTAGATCCATCTAGTAGCTTTTTCCTTGGAATTTGTTTAGTTAAAAGTTAGCCATTGCAACTTCGTGTACTTCGTTTGTGTCCAACGACCAGATCACGTCACTTTTGGGCCAAGAGAAGATAGAGTCCAAGTCTCTCACGTTCTGGATTCAGATTCGGACTGCACAGACATACCTGACTCAAAACGCCAACAACTTTTTCATACGGACTCCGAATTGAGTGATTCTTTTTTTGTTGGAAACTAGATTTCGTGCTCTTTCCAACACAATTGGATTCACCTTTAAATTCGTCCGGAGCATTGAGTTATGGTCGAAACAATCTGACTTGCACCAGAATCCGAGTCAACTACAAGTCCAAAGGTGTTGCATCACCTCCACTTGGGCCCATGAGCCTTGTACGACCTAGGGTTGGTTTTAGGCTGCCTTGGGACGTCCTCCCACCTCCTTGGCCGCCACCCCTTGCTCCTATATAAGTAGATCCATCTAGTAGCTTTTTCCTTGGAATTTGTTTAGTTAAAAGTTAGCCATTGCAACTTCGTGTACTTCGTTTGTGTCCAACAACCAGATCACGTCACTTTTGGGCCAAGAGAAGATAGAGTCCAAGTCTCTCACGTTCTGGATTCAGATTCGGACTGCACAGACATACCTGACTCAAAACGCCAACAACTTTTTCATACGGACTCTGAATTGGGTGATTCTTTTTTTGTTGGAAACTAGATTTCGTGCTCTTTCCAACCCAATTGGATTCACCTTTAAATTCGTCCGGAGCATTGAGTTATGGTCGAAACAATCTAACGTTGCACCAGAATCCGAGTCAACTACAAGTCCAAAGGTGTTGCATCACCTCCACTTGGGCCCATGAGCCTTGTACGACTTAGGGTTGGTTTTAGGCTGCCTTGGGACGTCCTCCCACCTCCTTGGCCGCCACCCCTTGCTCCTATATAAGTAGATCCATCTATGTAGCTTTTTCCTTGGAATTTGTTTAGTTAAAAGTTAGCCATTGCAACTTCGTGTACTTCGTTTGTGTCCAACGACCAGACCAAGACCGCTTACGGATTCCCACCACTATCAATACTTCATATATATTCGCAATATTCAGATTGCATTATCATATTCTTGCTCGTTCTTCGATTGCTTGCAGGAATAGACCTTCGTGGTCAGGCTGATCGTGCTTCCGGCATCGTCAGTAACCTCAGGAGATTGGTTTAGCGATTGATAAGGCGCAACGTCGTGCACGTTTGTAGTCGGATCGTCAAAGTCGACTCCACCAAATCGATAGTTATTATCTCATCGAAAGATCGGGACACCCTCGCTCCTATCAAGTCCTTTAGAGTTTCGAGTTCTGTTCACAGGTTGTCACGTCGTCGCTGCCATATATCACCACCGCATCATCATCATCGCTGCTACCATATACCAGCACCGCACCAACTTCATCGCCGCTGCCATATACCACCACCACATATTCACCGCCAATCCGAGTCCATATACGCCACCACATATCCGCCGCCATCACGCCAATCCGAGATACCTGCAACATATATCCGCCACCAGTGCGAGTTCCACCAGATTCATCTCCGCCACCAGTCCGGGTTCCACCAGATTCATCTCCGCCACCAGTCCTAGTCCAAGTCCAGTATTTTGTTACTCTGTTTTGGATTTCCAGATCACGCCATACTCCGAGTCGTGACAGAGAAGGACTCCCAAACTTTTGTGTTACCCGTAGTAGAAAAATAGTTCCAGTTTCAAAAAAAATAAGTCTGGAAAATTCTGGCTAGGCAGTTTTTAGACCATTTGTAGACTTTTTCGGAAAAAAATTGTTGCGGAGCAAAAAAAGTGCAAAAAAAGTGAAAACAAAAATTCAGAATGTGCTCCTCCCTTGTTTACGTGCAGCGCCGTGATTTTGTTAGTGTTCTAGGCTCGCGTCTCTAGCACGGTCTAGCCTAGGACCAGCACAGTACCGTCGTTGAGCGTTTATTCAACTTTGCATATCTGAATTGATTATTGCTGACCCTTTTTACTACCATATTATAAGCCTTTCCAGCTCCACATACATCTACGTCGTGCGTTTGACTCTCCCTGGTAATCGCTCTATCCAAGCTTTGAGAGTTTTGACTACAACGGTTGCCGATCACCACCTGCTGCTGGGTAAGAACTGGTAAGAATTTGAGATTCGCTTGAAGGTTTTGTGACACACCACCATCACCACCACTTCCTAGTAGTCTGTAGGATCATATTCTTTTGTGTTTCTATTGCTGCTAACCATGGCAGGATCACAAGCCGATGAGACTGATTGGGAGAACATGATGAACAAGGGATTGCATGATAAATTTCAGCAAATGATGAGTGGCCAGGTGGGAGAAGTGCTAAACAGATTTGAAGAGGCTATGGAGAAGATAGATGCCGTGGAGAAGTCGTTTGAGACAAAGCTGGATAACAGGTTTAATGAATTGCTCAAGCGTCTTCCCCAACCACCACCGGCTGCACCTGTCGCACCTCTACAACAACAACAACCACATCTCCAACGCCGCCTTCCAAATCAAGTGGGACGAGCACAGCGCGTTCCAATTGAGACTGGTCAAAATTCGGGTGCCGCTGCACCTACTGTTGATGCTTCTTTGGCTCCTGCTACTGCGGCGGCTGAGGAGGATGACGATTATGCGGGCGATTATGAGGATGAGGTTGATCAAAATCAGAACTACGTGCAGCCACCAGCACCACCTCCAGCAGGTCGACCTCAGGTATATATTCGCAACGGTAGGCCTGCACCACCACCTCAGGTACGAGATCATGACCATGTTCCTAAACTGAAATTGAATATTCCACCGTTTGAGGGTAGATACATTCCTGATGTATATCTTACTTGGGAGTTAGAAATTGAACAACGTTTTACATGTTTACAATATCCCGAGGAGAGACGGGTTGCTGCTGCTGTTTGTGCTTTCACTAGTTTTGCATGTGTATGGTGGTCTGAACATTGTAGATTATATCCTATTCCAGCTACTTGGGCTGCTTTGAAAACTGCTATGCGTACTCGTTGGGTTCCACCATATTATCAACGTGAATTGCTTCTAAAACTGCAGCGTTTACGGCAAGGGAAAAATTCTGTAGAAGAATATTATCAGGAATTACAAACTGGCATGATTAGATGTGGTATTGTTGAGGAGAATGAAGCTATGCTTGCACGTTTTATGGGTGGTTTAAATAGAGAGATTCAGACCATTCTAGAGTATAAGGAGTATACTAATATCACTCGTTTATTCCATCTTGCTTGTAAAGCTGAACGTGAAGTGCAGGATCGACGAGCATTGGCGCGAACTAACTTTTCTGCAGGTCGACCTTCATCATGGACACAGCGTGCTTCTTCTACTTCCACTGGACCAGCACCTCCATCAGGTTCCACCTCCAGCCGTGATACAAGAAAGCAGGCACAACCCCCATATCTGCCAAGAGCGCACCTGCCGGGCCTACACAGAGCTCTTCTTCTTCCATGGCATCAACAGGGCACACAAGTGATATTATTTGTCGTCGTTGTAAGGGAAGAGGACATTATGCGCGAGAATGCAAATCTCAGCGTGTAATGATTGCTACAGAGGATGGTGGATATGAGTCCGCTAGTGACTATGATGAGGAGACTTTGGGTCTTATTACACGTGAAGAACATGGTGGAGATGATTCTGAAAATGAGACGCAATACATGGCTCCTGAAGACGCTGACAGGTATGAATGTTTAGTTGCTCAACGTGTTTTGAGTGTGCAGGTCACACAAGCAGAGCAAAATCAGAGGCATAATTTGTTCCATAGAAAGGGAGTTGTGAAGGAACGTTCTGTTCGCGTCATCATAGATGGAGGGAGCTGTAACAACTTGGCTAGCGTGGAGATGGTGGAGAAACTATCTCTCACCACAAGACCACATCCACATCCTTACTACATCCAATGGTTCAACAACAGAGGCAAGGTTAAGGTAACACGTACTGTTCGTGTGCATTTTAGTATCTCTACATATGCTGATTATGTTGATTGTGATGTGGTACCCATGCAAGCATGTTCCTTATTACTTGGTAGACCATGGCAATTTATAAAAATTCTGCACACCATGGTAGAAACAATCAGTATACTCTTGTTCATAAGGATAAAAATATTACTTTGCTTCCTATGACTCCTGATTCCATTTTGAAAGATGACATTAATAGAGCTAATAAAGCAAAACAGGAGAAAAATAAGAGTGAAAATCAGATTGTGGCAAAAGAATTTGAGCAACAAATGAAACCTAATAATAAACCATCTAGTGTTGTTTCTGAAATTAAATTGAAAAGTGCATGTTTACTTGCCACAAAATCTGATACTGATGAGCTAGATTTCAACAAATCTGTTTGCTATGCTTTTGTGTGCAAAGAGGCATTATTTTCATTCGAGGACGTGCCTTCCTCTTTGCCCCCTGCTGTCACTAACATTTTGCCGGAGTTCGATGACGTCTTTCCACAAGACGTGCCACCGGGATTACCACCTATTCGAGGGATTGAGCATCAAATTGACTTAATTCCCGGTGCATCGCTACCCAACCGTGCACCATACCGTACCAATCCAGAGGAGACGAAGGAGATTATGCGTCAAGTACAGGAGCTGCTCGACAAAGGTTATATACGCGAATCTCTTAGTCCTTGTGCTGTTCCTTTTATACTTGTGCCTAAAAAGGATGGTACATCGCGTATGTGTGTTGATTGTAGATGCACGTTTGTTTGGTAACCTTGGGAAGTGCACCTTTTGCACCGATCGAGTATCTTTTCTTGGCTATGTTGTTACTCCACAGGGAATTGAAGTTGATAAAGCCAAGATTGAAGCTATTGAGAGTTGGCCGCAGCCCAAAACGGTCACACAAATGAGGAGTTTCCTTGGCCTCGCTGGTTTCTATAGGCGTTTTGTGAGAGATTTCAGCACCATTGCTGCACCTCTCAACGAGCTTACAAAGAAGGATGTGCCTTTTGTTTGGGGTACCGCACAGGAAGAAGCCTTCACGGTATTGAAAGATAAGTTGACACATGCTCCTTTACTCCAACTTCCTGATTTCAATAAGACTTTTCAGCTTGAATGTGATGCTAGTGGAATTGGACTAGGAGGTGTGTTATTACAAGATGCTAAACCTGTTGCATACTTTTCTGAAAAATTGAGTGGGCCTAGTCTGAATTATTCTACTTATGATGCTGATGCATTGTCTCGTCGCTATACTATGCTGTCACAACTTGACTTCAAAATATTTGGTTTGGAGACCATCAAAGATCAATATGTGCATGATGCTGATTTTAAAGATGTATTGCAGAATTGTAAAGAAGGAAGAACCTGGAACAAGTTTGTCGTTAATGATGGATTTGTGTTCCGTGCTAACAAGCTATGCATTCCAGCTAGCTCTCTTCGTCTTTTGTTGTTGCAGGAGGCACATGGAGGAGGATTAATGGGACACTTTGGCGTGAAGAAGACGGAGGACGTACTTGCTACACATTTCTTTTGGCCAAAGATGAGACGGGATGTTGAGCGTTTTGTTGCTTGCTGCACTACATGTCAAAAGGCTAAGTCACGACTCAATCCTCATGGTTTATATATGCCTTTGCCTGTACCTAGTGTTCCTTGGGAGGATATATCTATGGACTTTGTTTTAGGCTTACCTCGAACAAAGAAGGGGAGGGATAGCATATTTGTTGTCGTGGATAGATTCTCAAAAATGGCACACTTTATACCATGTCATAAAAGCGATGATGCTGTTAATGTTGCTGATTTGTTCTTCCGTGAAATTATTCGTTTGCATGGTGTGCCAAATACTATTGTTTCAGATCGTGGTACTAAATTTCTTGGCCACTTTTGGAGATGTTTATGGGCTAAGTTGGGGACTAAACTGCTTTTTAGTACTACTTGTCACCCCCAAACTGATGGACAAACTGAAGTAGTCAATAGAACTATGCTTAGGGCTGTTTTGAAGAATAATAAGAAAATGTGGGAAGAATGCTTGCCTCATATTGAGTTTGCTTATAATCGTTCATTGCATTCTACTACTAAGATGTGCCCTTTTGAAATTGTGTATGGTTTCCTACCTCGTGCACCTATTGATTTGTTGCCTCTTCCATCTTTGGAGAAGGTTAATTTTGATGCTAAACAACGTGCTGAATTGATCTTAAAAATGCATGAGTTAACTAAGGAAAACATTGAGCGTATGAATGCTAAATATAAACTTGCTGGAGATAAGGGTAGAAAACATGTTGTGTTTGCACCTGGAGATCTTGTTTGGTTACATTTGCGTAAGGATAGATTTCCTGATTTGCGCAAATCAAAGCTAATGCCACGTGCTGATGTTCCTTTTAAGGTGTTAGAGAAAATAAATGATAATGCATATAAACTTGAGCTGCCTGCAGATTTTGGGGTTAGTCCCACTTTTAACATTGCAGATTTGAAGCCTTATTTGAGTGAGGGAGATGAGCTTCCGTCGAGGACGACTTCATTTCAAGAAGGGGAGGATGATGAGGACATCAATACCATTGTTACACCCACAGCCCCTGCTGCTATACATACTGGACCAATTACTAGAGCTCGCGCACGCCAATTAAATTACCAGGTACTTTCGTTTCTTGGTAATGATTCTAATGTTCATGAGAATATGATGCTGCCTAAATTGGATACATTTGATTTGCTTACAAATGAAGGGCCTAGCTTTGAGAAGGATGAACATTAGAGCAAGAACAAGCATGGAGATGATGGCATGCGCATGGGGAACAAGAACGGAGTTACAAGTGATGATTTCAGGACGTTGAAGCCACCATAATGCGTGCATGAAGCCTTGGACGAAATATACAAGATGCTACTTCATAACTTTCGTCCAGAGGCTATTCTAGGTGCTGCGTCACCTTATTATTGGGCCAGGCCCATGTAATTTCGAAATACTTGACTATAGGCTGTTTTTAGAGTCCGTATGTGTGGGGAAACAAGAGATAGGGTTGGTTTCGGACCACTTCCCCAAGGGCCACGAAATTCCCCCCTCTTCCTCCATATATACAGCCCTTAGGGCGTCGTTTAGACTTTGGGTTTTGTTTAGATTAAAAGTTCGCCATAGCTGCAACTTCGCGTACTTCGTTTGTGTTCAACGACCAGACAAAGGCGTCACAGAACCCCACCTTGATCAATAAAGCTTTCATCTTATATTCGCAATATCCAGATTGCAATCTCAGTTTCTTGCTTGTTCTTCGTTTGCTCGCAGGAAACAGACCCTCGTGGTCAGGTTGATCGTGCTCCGGCGTGGTCAATAACCTCTCGGAGTTGGTTTAGCGATTGCTAAGGCGCGACGTCATCGCACGTTCGTAGTCGGATCGTCAAATTCGACTTCCACCAAAGCGATATCCATCATCTCATCGAAAGACGGGACACCTTTGCCTCTATCACTAGGGGGCCGGATGTCCGGGCTGGAGGGCAGAACTTCTGGATGTTCTGTAGCGTGGCGCCGGATGTCCGGGCTTTTGGTAGGATTTCCGGGCTGGGGCCGGATGTCCGGGCTGGACGCCGGATGTCCGGGCTTGAGGGTTCAGCTACTATAGTTTCTGTAGCGTGGCGCCGGATGTCCGGCCGAGGGGCCGGATTTCTGGGGCTTCGGGAGGAGCCGGATGTCCGGGGCTGGGGCCGGATGTCCAGGCCCTGTAGCACTTCGATGGCTGGGCTGCTGCTGTTGTTGACATCTTCAGGGGCCGGATGTCCGGGGCCTTGGCCGGATGTCTAGGGCCTGGAAGGTGAACTTGCTTTCTTCCGTTGGTTCTCTTCATCCATGGACTTGGTGGCTTGTCCGTCTTCACCTGCATCTTCGTGAGGGTCCTCTTGACACCTGATCATGCATAGCATATCGGACTTAGGTAGTAGCCATGTCTCGAGTGGATCATATGTGATATCACTAAGGAAGGAAGTCACCTCGTTCTCGAGAGCTCTAGCTCGTGCTCATGTCATAGGTCCTCTTGGCTCTTGATGAGACGATGGTAGGTCCATGGGGATGACCGTAGGATGCTCCGCATCATCTCCCCTCCCTTGGGAAAGATCCGACCTCGGATCGAAATCCTCATCACCATGGTACGGGGATAGATCTTTGATGTTGAAGATGTCGCTCACGGAGTACTTGTCGTGTGGGATGTCGATCTTGTATGCGTTGTTGTTGTAGCGTGCAAGCACCTTGAAGGGTCCATCCGCTTGGGGTAGTAGCTTGGACTTCCGTTCCTTGGGGAAGCGATCCTTGCGAAGGTGTAGCCACACAAGATCTCCAACATTGAACATCATGGGTTGCTTGTTGACGTTGAGCTTGGTCGCGAGTCGTTGTACTTGACGCTCGATGGTGTTTCTTGTATCTCCGTGCATCTTCTTGAGGAAGTTGACTCGGGCACTCGCGTCCATGTTTGTGCGCTCTTGTAGCGGTAGAGGTAGGATGTCCAATGGAGACAATGGGTTGAAGCCATAGACGACCTCGAAGGGGGACTTGCCGGTAGTCGAATGTCTTGCACGATTGTAGGCGTACTCGGCGATGGGTAGGCACTCCTCCCACTCCTTGATGTTCTTCTTTATCAACACGCGTAGTAGAGTGGAGAGCGTGCGGTTGGTCACCTCCGTTTGGCCGTCGGTTTGTGGATGGTATGCCGAAGAGAACAAAATCTTGATTCCGAGCTTGGCGCACAATGTCTTCCAAAAGTAACTCAAGAACTTGACGTCGCGGTCCGAGACAATCGTCTTTGGCACTCCATGAAGGCGCAAGATTTCCCTACAAAACAAATTTGCAACATGTGAAGCATCGTCTATCTTGTTGCAAGGAATGAAATGTGCCATTTTGGAGAATCGGTCCACAACAACAAAAACGGAATCCTTGGCATTTCGAGTTCTAGGCAAACCAAGCACAAAGTCCATGCTAATGTCTTCCCATGGGTGATATGGAATTGGAAGTGGCATATAGAGGCCATGAGATTGGGCTTTGGACTTAGCTTTGCGACATGTAGAGCATCGGTTGTTTGGAAGCGGCGCTTCGGGGATGAGATCAATTCGGTGCTCAATGCCTCGTAGTGGAGGTAGACCCGGAGGTATCTCATCGGGGAAAACATCTTGGAATTCCTGCAATAAAGAAGATAACACCAAAGGTAGATCGTGAGAGTTGTTAGTTTTTGGTTCCTCATCCTTGCACAATAGGACATAGTGTAGGACACTTGATGGGTTCTCACACACTTCTCTCATCTCACGTTTCGTGGCAAATAGGACTAAGTTTTTCTTGTCGCTCATCGTGGAGGCACTCAATTTGGGCTTGTGGCGCTCACTCTCTTTTTGGTGGTTCACTCTCTCACTATTCTCTCCACGATGGGTGTTTTGCTTGTCGGCGAGCACTTGGCTTGGAGACATAGGACGTAGCACAAACTCTTTCCCTTTCATCTTGAAGCTATAGTGATTTGTACGCCCATTGTGAATGACACCTCGGTCAAGTTGCCATGGCCGTCCAAGAAGGAGGTGGCACACGGTCATCGGAAGGACATCACACTCCAAAGTGTCTTCATAGGCGCCGATCTTGAAAGAGACTTGTACTCTTTGCTCGACTTGTATGGTGCCGGTGTCGCTTAGCTATTGAACCTTGTAGGGGTGCGGGTGCTTCATCTTGACCAAATGGAGTTTGGAGCATAGTTCTTCACTTGCCAAGTTATGGCAACTCCCTCCATCGATGATGACCTTGACGGACCGTCCATTGATGCCGGCCTTTGTGTGGAAGATATGGCATCTTTGATCTTCGTCTTGTTGAGGTTGAAGAGTCAAGACCTTGGAGACAACAAGAGCGGGACTTGAGTCTTCGTCACAAAATATGTGATCATCTTCTTCATTGTTCACTTGTCGGTGCATGGCCACTTGCTCAAGAGCTTCCATTTCTCCTTCACTCATGGAGTTGTAGGTGCCGTCGTCGTTGAGGATCATGGTGCGCTTGTTTGTGCACTTGAAGGACTTGTGGCCTCGGCCTCCGCATGTGAAACATTTGATGGAACTTGTCTTGATGGTCTCATCGGTTGGAGTAGATGATGATGAAGCTTTCGCCTTGAAGTTGCTTGTAGTAGGAGGACGACTTGAGCTTGTCGAAGCTTTCTTGTAACTTGACTTGTCGCCATTGCTCGTGGTGGGAGTCGTCGAAGCTTGATTGTTGGAGAGGCCATAGGTCTTGGATGAGAACTTGGCATACTTGAAGTCGTCTTGTACTTGCCGTTCCGCTTTGGTAGCTTGATGCACTAGCTCGATGAGGTTCGAGTATGGTTGGAAGTCGGCAATCTTCTTGATAGGGTGATTGAGTCCATTCAAGAAACGTGCCATAGTTTGCTCATCATCTTCTTTGACATTGGCTCGTATCATGGCAATCTCCATTTCCTTGTAGTACTCTTCAACGCTCTTGGTTCCTTGCTTGAGTTGTTGGAGTTTCTTGAAGAGGTCGCGATTGTAGTAGTTTGGCACGAATCGTGCTCTCATGACATCCTTCATTTGTGCCCAAGTGGTGATGGGTGGTTCACCTCTTGCCGCATGGCGCTCAATGACTTGTTCCCACCAAATGAGGACGTAATCTTGGAATTCGAGGGATGCCATTGTGATCTTCTTCTCTTCTTCGTAGTTGTGCAAGCGGAAGATTTTGTCAACCTTCAATGCCCATGACATGTACTCTTCGGGGTCATTGCTTCTGGTAAACTTGGGCATGGTGAAGTTTAGCTTGCCATATCGTTGCTCTTCATTATGTTGGGGTCGGGGATGATGACGCCCATGTCGGTGAGGATTGGCAATCTCATGTCGCTTTTGGCGAGGAGGGTTGTCTTCCTCATGTTGCTCTTGGTGAGGAGGGTTGTCTTCCTCATGATGCGCTTGGCGAGGAGGTGATCCATTGTCTTCTTGCTCTCGATGGACTTGACGTTCTTGTCTCGCATGAGGAGGAGCTTGTCGATCATGTCGAGGAGCTTGTCGATGCACACGTGCTTCATAAATCCTTTCTTGAGCTTCGTCGTGAAGTGCTTCTTGATGTAGTCGAGCTTGTCGGCCTCGATTGGCTACGGCACGACTTGAGTCTTGAAGAGCATGTTGCGCCTCAAGTGCTTGAGCTTCACGTAGTTGTCGTCCTTGACGTTGCGCCTCGGCGTCTTGTGCATCCTGATGATAGAGGCAAAGGTGTCCCGTCTTTCGATGAGATGATGGATATCGCTTTGGTGGAAGTCGACTTTGACGATCCGACTACGAACGTGCGAGGACGTCGCGCCTTAGCAATCGCTAAACCAACTCCGAGAGGTTATCGACCACGCCGGAGCACGATCAACCTGACCACGAGGGTCTGTTTCCTGCGAGCAAATGAAGAACGAGCAAGAAACTGAGATTGCAATCCGGATATTGCGAATATAAGATGAAAGCTTTATTGATCAAGGTGGGGTTCTGTGACGCCTTTGTCTGGTCGCTGAACACAAACGAAGTACGCGAAGTTGCAGCTAAGGCAAACTTTTAATCTAAACAAAACCCAAAGTCTAAACGACGCC
>NC_057814.1:342568647-342603277 GCF_018294505.1 Triticum aestivum
GGACGAAAGTTATGAAGTAGCATCTTGTATATTTCGTCCAAGGCTTCATGCACGCATTATGGTGGCTTCAACGTCCTGAAATCATCACTTGTAACTCCGTTCTTGTTCCCCATGCGCATGCCATCATCTCCATGCTTGTTCTTGCTCCAATGTTCATCCTTCTCAAAGCTAGGCCCTTCATTTGTAAGCAAAACAAATGTATCCAATTTAGGCAGCATCATATTCTCATGAACATTAGAATCATTAGCAAGAAACGAAAGTACCTGGTAATTTAATTGGCGTGCGCGAGCTCTAGTAATTGGTCCAGTATGTATAGCAGCAGGGCCTGTGGGTGTAACAATTGTATTGATGTCCTCATCATCCTCCCCTTCTTGAAATGAAGTCGTCCTCGACGGAAGCTCATCTTCCTCACCCAAATAAGGCTTCAAATCTGCAATATTAAAAGTGGGACTAACCCCAAAATCCGCAGGCAGCTCAAGTTTATATGCATTATCATTTATTTTCTCTAACACCTTAAAAGGACCATCAGCACGTGGCATTAGCTTTGATTTGCGCAAATCAGGAAATCTATCCTTACGCAAATGTAACCAAACAAGATCTCCAGGTGCAAACACAACATGTTTTCTACCCTTATCTCCAGCAAGTTTATATTTAGCATTCATACGCTCAATGTTTTCCTTAGTTAACTCATGCATTTTTAAGATCAATTCAGCACGTTGTTTAGCATCAAAATTAACCTTCTCCGAAGATGGAAGAGGCAACAAATCAATAGGTGCACGAGGTAGGAAACCATACACAATTTCAAAAGGGCACATTTTAGTAGTAGAATGCAATGAACGATTATAAGCAAACTCAATATGAGGCAAGCATTCTTCCCACATTTTCTTATAATTCTACAAAACAGCCCTAAGCATAGTAGACAATGTTCTATTGACTACTTCAGTTTGTCCATCAGTTTGGGGGTGACAAGTAGTACTAAAAAGCAGTTTGGTCCCCAACTTAGCCCATAAACATCTCCAAAAGTGGCTAAGAAATTTAGTATCACGATCTGAAACAATAGTATTTGGCACACCATGCAAGCGAATAATTTCACGAAAGAACAAATCAGCAACATTAACAGCATCATCGCTTTTATGACATGGTATAAAGTGCGCCATTTTCGAGAATCTATCCACGACAACAAATATGCTATCCCTCCCCTTCTTTGTTCGAGGTAAACCTAAAACAAAGTCCATAGATATATCCTCCCAAGGAACACTAGGTACAGGCAAAGGCATATATAAACCATGAGGATTGAGTCGTTACTTAGCTTTTTGACATGTAGTGCAGCGAGCAACAAAACGCTCAACATCCCGTCTCATCTTTGGCCAAAAGAAATGTGTAGCAAGTACGTCCTCCGTCTTCTTCACGCCAAAGTGTCCCATTAATCCTCCTCCATGCGCCTCCTGCAACAACAAAAGACGAAGAGAGCTAGCTGGAATGCATAGCTTGTTAGCACGGAACACAAATCCATCATTAACGACAAACTTGTTCCAGGTTCTTCCTTCTTTACAATTCTGCAATACATCTTTAAAATCAGCATCATGCACATATTGATCTTTAATGGTCTCCAAACCAAATATTTTGAAGTCAAGTTGTGAAAGCATAGTATAGCGACGAGACAATGCATCAGCAATAACATTTTCTTTACCCTTCTTGTGTTTAATGACATAAGGGAAAGTTTCAATGAATTCAACCCATTTAGCATGTCGACGATTCAGTTTAGCTTGACTTTTAATATGTTTCAAAGATTCATGATCAGAATGTATAACAAATTCTTTGGGCCATAAATAATGTTGCCATGTTTCTAAAGTCCGAACAAGAGCATATAGTTCTTTATCATAAGTAGAATAATTCAGACTAGGCCCACTCATTCAGAAAAGTATGCAACAGGTTTGCCATCTTGTAATAACACACCTCCTAATCCAATGCCACTAGCATCACATTCAAGCTCAAAAGTCTTATTAAAATCAGGAAGTTGGAGTAAAGGAGCATGTGTCAACTTATCTTTCAATACCGTGAAGGCTTCTTCCTGTGCGGTACCCCAAACAAAAGGCACATCCTTCTTTGTAAGCTCGTTGAGAGGTGCAGCAATGGTGCTAAAATCTCTCACAAAACGCCTATAGAAACCAGCGAGTCCAAGAAAACTCCGCACTTGTGTGACCGTTTTGGGCTGCGGCCAACTCTCAATAGCTTCAATCTTGGCTTTATCAACTTCAATTCCCTGTGGAGTAACAACATAGCCAAGAAAAGATACTCGGTCGGTGCAAAAGGTGCAGTTCCCAAGGTTACCAAACAAACGTGCATCACGTAGAGCAATAAAAACAGCACGTAAATGTTCCAAATGTTCTTCCAAAGATTTGCTATAAATCAGTATATCATCAAAATAGACTACCACAAATCGTCCAATGAAAGCACGTAAAACTTCGTTCATTAGTCTCATGAAAGTACTAGGTGCATTAGTTAACCCAAAAGGCATGACTAACCACTCATATAAACCAAACTTAGTTTTAAATGCAGTTTTCCATTCATCTCCCAATTTCATACGAATTTGATGGTATCCACTACGCAAATCAACTTTGGAGAATATTGTAGAGCCACTCAATTCATCAAGCATATCATCGAGCCTAGGAATAGGATGACGATAACGAATAGTAATATTATTAATGCCTCTACAATCAACACACATACGCGACGTACCATCCTTTTTAGGCACGAGTATAATAGGAACAGCACAAGGACTAAGAGATTCGCGTATATAACCTTTGTCGAGCAGCTCCTGTACTTGACGCATAATCTCCTTCGTCTCCTCTGGATTGGTACGGTATGGTGCACGGTTGGGTAGCGATGCACCGGGAATTAAGTCAATTTGATGCTCAATCCCTCGAATAGGTGGTAATCCTGGTGGCACGTCTTGTGGGAAGACGTCAGCGAACTCCTGCAAAATGTTAGTGACAGCAGGGGGCAAAGAGGAAGGCACGTCCTCGAATGAAAATAATGCCTCTTTGCACACAAAAGCATAGCAAACAGATTTGCTGAAATCTAGTTCATCAATATCAGATTTTGTGGCAAGTAAACATGCACTTTTCAATTTAATTTCAGAAACAACACTAGATGGTTTATTATTAGGTTTCATTTGTTGCTCAAATTCCTTTGCCACAATCTGATTTTCACTCTTATTTTTCTCCTGTTTTGCTTTATTAGCTCTATTAATGTCATCTTTCAAAATGGAATCAGGAGTCATAGGAAGCAAAGTAATAATTTTATCCTTATGAACAAGAGTATACTGATTGTTTCTACCATGGTGTACAGAATTTTTATCAAATTGCCATGGTCTACCTAGTAATAAGGAACATGCTTGCATGGGTACCACATCACAATCAACATAATCAGCATATGTAGAGATACTAAAATGCACACGAACAGTACGTGTTACCTTAACCTTGCCGCTGTTGTTGAACCATTGGATGTAGTAAGGATGTGGATGTGGTCTTGTGGTGAGAGATAGCTTCTCCACCATCTCCATGCTAGCCAAGTTGTTACAGCTCCCTCCATCTATGATGACGCGAACAGAACGTTCCTTCACAACTCCCTTTGTATGGAACAAATTATGCCTCTGATTTTGCTCTGCTTGTGTGACCTGCACACTCAAAACACGTTGAGCAACTAAACATTCATACCTGTCAGCGTCTTCAGGAGCCATGTATTGCGTCTCATTTTCAGAATCATCTCCACCATGTTCTTCATGTGTAATAAGAGCCAAAGTCTCCTCATCATAGTCACTAGCGGACTCATACCCACCATCCTCAGTAGCAATCATGACACGCTGAGATTTGCATTCTCTCGCAAAATGTCCTCTTCCCTTACAACGACGACAAATAATATCACTTGTGTGCCTTGTCGATGCCATGGAAGAAGAAGAGCTCTGTGCAGGCCTGGCAGGTGTGCTCTTGGCAGATAGTGGTGGTTGTGCCTGCTTTCTTGTATCACGGCTGGAGGTGGCACCTGATGGAGGTGATGGTGAAGTGGAAGTAGAAGATGCACGTGGTGTCCATGATGAAGGTCGACCTGCAGAAAAGTTAGTTCGCGCCAATGGCTGTCGATCCTGCACTTCACGTTCAGCTTTACAAGCAAGATGGAATAAACGAGTGATATTATTATAATCCTTATACTCTAGAATGGTCTGAATCTCTTTATTTAATCCACCCATAAAACGTGCAAGCATAGCTTCATTCTCCTCAACAATACCACATCTAATCATGCCAGTTTGTAATTCCTGATAATATTCTTCTACAGAATTTTTTCCCTTGTCTTAAACGCTGCAATTTTTGAAGTAATTCACGTTGATAATATGGTGGAACCCAACGAGTACGCATAGCAGTTTTCAAAGCAGCCCAAGTAGTTGGAACAGGATATAATCTACAATGTTCAGACCACCAAACACATGCAAAGCTAGTGAAAGCACAAACAGCAGCAGGAACACGTCTCTCCTCAGGATATTGTAAACATGTAAATCGTTGTTCAGTTTCTAACTCCCAAGTAAGATATATATCAGGAACATATCTACCCTCAAATGGTGGAATATTCAATTTCAGTTTAGGGAGATGGTCATGATCTCGTACCTGAGGTGGTGGTGCCGGCCTACCGTTGCGAATATATACCTGAGGTCGACCTGCTGGTGGTGGTGCTGGTGGCTGCACGTAGTTCTGATTTTGATCAACCTCATCCTCATAATCGCCCGCATAATTGATAGAGGCAAAGGTGTCCCGTCTTTCGATGAGATGATGGATATCGCTTTGGTGGAAGTCGACTTTGACGATCCGACTACGAACGTGTGAGGACGTCGCGCCTTAGCAATCGCTAAACCAACTCCGAGAGGTTATCGACCACGCCGGAGCACGATCAACCTGACCACGAGGGTCTGTTTCCTGCGAGCAAACGAAGAACAAGCAAGAAACTGAGATTGCAATCTGGATATTGCGAATATAAGATGAAAGCTTTATTGATCAAGGTGGAGTTCTGTGACGCCTTTGTCTGGTCGCTGAACACAAACGAAGTACGCGAAGTTGCAGCTATGGCGAACTTTTAATCTAAACAAAACCCAAAGTCTAAACGACGCCCTAAGGGCTGTATATATGGAGGAAGAGGGGGGAATTTCGTGGCCCTTGAGGAAGGGGTCCGAAACCAACCCTATCTCTTGTTTCCCCACACAAACGGACTCTAAAAACAGCCTATACTTATGTATTTCGAAATTACATGGGCCTGGCCCAATAATAAGGTGACGCAGCACCTAGAATAGCCTCTGGACGAAAGTTATGAAGTAGCATCTTGTATATTTCGTCCAAGGCTTCATGCACGCATTATGGTGGCTTCAACGTCCTGAAATCATCACTTGTAACTCCGTTCTTGTTCCCCATGCGCATGCCATCATCTCCATGCTTGTTCTTGCTCCAATGTTCATCCTTCTCAAAGCTAGGCCCTTCATTTGTAAGCAAAACAAATGTATCCAATTTAGGCAGCATCATATTCTCATGAACATTAGAATCATTAGCAAGAAACGAAAGTACCTGGTAATTTAATTGGCGTGCGCGAGCTCTAGTAATTGGTCCAGTATGTATAGCAGCAGGGACTGTGGGTGTAATAATTGTATTGATGTCCTCATCACGGTCGGTGCAAAAGGTGCACTTCCCAAGGTTACCAAACAAACGTGCATCACGTAGAGCAATAAAAACAGCACGTAAATGTTCCAAATGTTCTTCCAAAGATTTGCTATAAATCAGTATATCATCAAAATAGACCACCACAAATCGTCCAATGAAAGCACGTAAAACTTCGTTCATTAGTCTCATGAAAGTACTAGGTGCATTAGTTAACCCAAAAGGCATGACTAACCACTCATATAAACCAAACTTAGTTTTAAATGCAGTTTTCCATTCATCTCCCAATTTCATACGAATTTGATGGTATCCACTACGCAAATCAACTTTGGAGAATATTGTAGAGCCACTCAATTCATCAAGCATATCATCGAGCCTAGGAATAGGATGACGATAACGAATAGTAATATTATTAATGCCTCTACAATCAACACACATACGCGACGTACCATCCTTTTTAGGCACGAGTATAATAGGAACAGCACAAGGACTAAGAGATTCGCGTATATAACCTTTGTCGAGCAGCTCCTGTACTTGACGCATAATCTCCTTCGTCTCCTCTGGATTGGTACGGTATGGTGCACGGTTGGGTAGCGATGCACCGGGAATTAAGTCAATTTGATGCTCAATCCCTCGAATAGGTGGTAATCCTGGTGGCACGTCTTGTGGGAAGACGTCAGCGAACTCCTGCAAAATGTTAGTGACAGCAGGGGGCAAAGAGGAAGGCACGTCCTCGAATGAAAATAATGCCTCTTTGCACACAAAAGCATAGCAAACAGATTTGCTGAAATCTAGTTCATCAATATCAGATTTTGTGGCAAGTAAACATGCACTTTTCAATTTAATTTCAGAAACAACACTAGATGGTTTATTATTAGGTTTCATTTGTTGCTCAAATTCCTTTGCCACAATCTGATTTTCACTCTTATTTTTCTCCTGTTTTGCTTTATTAGCTCTATTAATGTCATCTTTCAAAATGGAATCAGGAGTCATAGGAAGCAAAGTAATATTTTTATCCTTATGAACAAGAGTATACTGATTGTTTCTACCATGGTCTACAGAATTTTTATCAAATTGCCATGGTCTACCTAGTAATAAGGAACATGCTTGCATGGGTACCACATCACAATCAACATAATCAGCATATGTAGAGATACTAAAATGCACACGAACAGTACGTGTTACCTTAACCTTGCCGCTGTTGTTGAACCATTGGATGTAGTAAGGATGTGGATGTGGTCTTGTGGTGAGAGATAGCTTCTCCACCATCTCCATGCTAGCCAAGTTGTTACAGCTCCCTCCATCTATGATGACGCGAACAGAACGTTCTTTCACAACTCCCTTTGTATGGAACAAATTATGCCTCTGATTTTGCTCAACTTGTGTGACCTGCACACTCAAAACACGTTGAGCAACTAAACATTCATACCTGTCAGCGTCTTCAGGAGCCATGTATTGCGTCTCATTTTCAGAATCATCTCCACCATGTTCTTCACGTGTAATAAGAGCCAAAGTCTCCTCATCATAGTCACTAGCGGACTCATACCCACCATCCTCAGTAGCAATCATGACACGCTGAGATTTGCATTCTCTCGCAAAATGTCCTCTTCCCTTACAACGACGACAAATAATATCACTTGTGTGCCCTGTCGATGCCATGGAAGAAGAAGAGCTCTGCACAGGCCCGGCAGGTGTGCTCTTGGCAGAGAGTGGTGGTTGTGCCTGCTTTCTTGTATCACGGCTGGAGGTGGCACCTGATGGAGGTGATGGTGAAGTGGAAGTAGAAGATGCACGCGGTGTCCATGATGAAGGTCGACCTGCAGAAAAGTTAGTTCGCGCCAATGGCTGTCGATCCTGCACTTCACGTTCAGCTTTACAAGCAAGATGGAATAAACGAGTGATATTATTATAATCCTTATACTCTAGAATGGTCTGAATCTCTTTATTTAATCCACCCATAAAACGTGCAAGCATAGCTTCATTCTCCTCAACAATACCACATCTAATCATGCCAGTTTGTAATTCCTGATAATATTCTTCTACAGAATTTTTTCCTTGTCTTACACGCTGCAATTTTTGAAGTAATTCACGTTGATAATATGGTGGAACCCAACGAGTACGCATAGCAGTTTTCAAAGCAGCCCAAGTAGCTGGAACAGGATATAATCTACAATGTTCAGACCACCAAACACATGCAAAGCTAGTGAAAGCACAAACAGCAGCAGGAACACGTCTCTCCTCAGGATATTGTAAACATGTAAATCGTTGTTCAGTTTCTAACTCCCAAGTAAGATATATATCAGGAACATATCTACCCTCAAATGGTGGAATATTCAATTTCAGTTTAGGGAGATGGTCATGATCTCGTACCTGAGGTGGTGGTGCCGGCCTACCGTTGCGAATATATACCTGAGGTCGACCTGCTGGTGGTGGTGCTGGTGGCTGCACATAGTTCTGATTTTGATCAACCTCATCCTCATAATCGCCCGCATAATCGTCATCCTCCTCAGCCGCCGCAGGAGCAGGAGCCAAAGAAGCATCAACAGTAGGTGCAGCAGCACCCGAATTTTGACCAATCTCAATTGGAACGCGCTGTGCCCGTCCCACTTGATTTGAAAGGCGGCGTTGGAGATGTGGTTGTTGTTGTTGTAGAGGTGCGACATGTGCAGCCGGTGGTGGTTGGGGAAGACGCTTGAGTAATTCAGTAAACTTGTTATCCAGCTTTGTCTCAAACGACTTCTCCACGGCATCTATCTTCTCCATAGCCTCTTCAAATCTGTTTAGCACATCTCCCACCTGGCCACTCATCATTTGCTGAAATTTATCATGCAACTCCTTGTTCGTCATGTTCTCCCAATCAGTCTCATCGGCTTGTGAACCGCCATGGTTAGCAGCAATAGAAACACAAAAGAATATGATCCTGCAGACTACTAGAAGTGGTGGTGATGGTGGTGTGTCACAAAACCTTCAAGCGAATCTCAAATTCTTACCAGTTCTTACCCAGCATCAGGTGGTGATCGGCAACCGTTGTAGTCAAAAACTCTCAAAGCTTGGATATAGCGATTACCAGGGAGAGTCAAACGCACGATGTAGACTTATGTGGAGCTGGGAAGGCTTATAATATGGTAGCAAAATGGTAAGCAATAATCAATTCAGAGATGCAAAGTTGAATAAACGCTCAACGACGGTACTGTGCTGGTCCTAGGCTAGACCGTGCTAGAGACGCGAGCCTAGAACACTAACAAAATCACGGCGCTGCACGTAAACAAGGGAAAAGCACACTCTGGAATTTTTTTTTCGCTCTTTTTTTTTTGCGCTCTTTTTTTTTGCGCTCCTTTTTTTTGCGAAAAATCACTATAATGGCGAGTGTCTCAAAACTCTTCCCAGGTCAAACTGACAGGATGGGCACAAAAATTTTTGACTATTTTTTTTCGGAAATCAGGGCAGCGACGACGAAAAAGTGCGACAAAAAATCACTATGATGGCGAGTGTCTCAAAACACTACCCGGGGCCTAAAAATAGGATAGGGAAAAAATATTTTTTGGTTGCCGAAATTTTGGCCTAAAAACTGCCCGGGGCAAGGAAACACGAAACGGAAAATATATGGATCTCTCAGGCAAGGAAACACGAAACGGAAAATATATGGATCTCTAAAACAAACCGAATATGAAAAGAACTCGGATTGGTGGTGGATATATGGCGGTAGTATATGGCAGCGGTGGTGGTATATGGATACGGATTCAAAGCGGTGGCGGATAAGCAATGGTGGTAGATGGCAAGGCGATGATGATGGTGCGGCGGCGGCGTGACAACTTAGGACCAGAACTCGAAACTCTAAAAGACTAGACTCTAAGACCAGCAACTTGACACGACGACGCAACCGCAAATTCAACAAAGCAAAAACCCTAAAAAGATTATGCAAAGGCTCAGATTGGTTCGGATATGATGAACTAACCCTAATTTTTTTTTGTGGCTTTTTCGTGGACTGTAGGTATGAAGAACAGACTCGATCTAAACTACGAAAAACTGTAAAATCTCACCGAGCAACCTGGAAATCTGATACCACTTGATAGAGGCAAAGGTGTCCCGTCTTTCGATGAGATGATGGATATCGCTTTGGTGGAAGTCGACTTTGACGATCCGACTACGAACGTGCGAGGACGTCGCACCTTAGCAATCGCTAAACCAACTCCGAGAGGTTATCGACCACGCCGGAGCACGATCAACCTGACCACGAGGGTCTGTTTCCTGCGAGCAAACGAAGAACAAGCAAGAAACTGAGATTGCAATCCGGATATTGCGAATATAAGATGAAAGCTTTATTGATCAAGGTGGGGTTCTGTGACGCCTTTGTCTGGTCGCTGAACACAAACGAAGTACGCGAAGTTGCAGCTAGGGCGAACTTTTAATCTAAACAAAACCCAAAGTCTAAACGACGCCCTAAGGGCTGTATATATGGAGGAAGAGGGGGGGAATTTCGTGGCCCTTGAGGAAGGGGTCCGAAACCAACCCTATCTCTTGTTTCCCCACACATACGGACTCTAAAAACAGCCTATACTTATGTATTTCGAAATTACATGGGCCTGGCCCAATAATAAGGTGACGCAGCACCTAGAATAGCCTCTGGATGAAAGTTATGAAGTAGCATCTTGTATATTTCGTCCAAGGCTTCATGCACGCATTATGGTGGCTTCAACGTCCTGAAATCATCACTTGTAACTCCGTTCTTGTTCCCCATGCGCATGCCATCATCTCCATGCTTGTTCTTGCTCCAATGTTCATCCTTCTCAAAGCTAGGCCCTTCATTTGTAAGCAAAACAAATGTATCCAATTTAGGCAGCATCATATTCTCATGAACATTAGAATCATTAGCAAGAAACGAAAGTACCTGGTAATTTAATTGGCGTGCGCGAGCTCTAGTAATTGGTCCAGTATGTATAGCAGCAGGGACTGTGGGTGTAATAATTGTATTGATGTCCTCATCATCCTCCCCTTCTTGAAATGAAGTCGTCCTCGACGGAAGCTCATCTTCCTCACCCAAATAAGGCTTCAAATCTGCAATATTAAAAGTGGGACTAATCCCAAAATCTGCAGGCAGCTCAAGTTTATATGCATTATCATTTATTTTCTCTAACACCTTAAAAGGACCATCAGCACGTGGCATTAGCTTTGATTTGCGCAAATCAGGAAATCTATCCTTACGCAAATGTAACCAAACAAGATCTCCAGGTGCAAACACAACATGTTTTCTACCCTTATCTCCAGCAAGTTTATATTTAGCATTCATACGCTCAATGTTTTCCTTAGTTAACTCATGCATTTTTAAGATCAATTCAGCACGTTGTTTAGCATCAAAATTAACCTTCTCCGAAGATGGAAGAGGCAACAAATCAATAGGTGCACGAGGTAGGAAACCATACACAATTTCAAAAGGGCACATCTTAGTAGTAGAATGCAATGAACGATTATAAGCAAACTCAATATGAGGCAAGCAGTCTTCCCACATTTTCTTATTATTCTTCAAAACAGCCCTAAGCATAGTAGACAATGTTCTATTGACTACTTCAGTTTGTCCATCAGTTTGGGGGTGACAAGTAGTACTAAAAAGCAGTTTAGTCCCCAACTTAGCCCATAAACATCTCCAAAAGTGGCTAAGAAATTTAGTATCACGATCTGAAACAATAGTATTTGGCACACCATGCAAGCGAATAATTTCAAGAAAGAACAAATCAGCAACATTAACAGCATCATCGCTTTTATGACATGGTATAAAGTGCGCCATTTTCGAGAATCTATCCACGACAACAAATATGCTATCCCTCCCCTTCTTTGTTCGAGGTAAACCTAAAACAAAGTCCATAGATATATCCTCCCAAGGAACACTAGGTACAGGCAAAGGCATATATAAACCATGAGGATTGAGTCGTGACTTAGCTTTTTGACATGTAGTGCAGCGAGCAACAAAACGCTCAACATCCCGTCTCATCTTTGGCCAAAAGAAATGTGTAGCAAGTACGTCCTCCGTCTTCTTCACGCCAAAGTGTCCCATTAATCCTCCTCCATGCGCCTCCTGCAACAACAAAAGACGAAGAGAGCTAGCTGGAATGCATAGCTTGTTAGCACGGAACACAAATCCATCATTAACGACAAACTTGTTCCAGGTTCTTCCTTCTTTACAATTCTGCAATACATCTTTAAAATCAGCATCATGCACATATTGATCTTTAATGGTCTCCAAACCAAATATTTTGAAGTCAAGTTGTGAAAGCATAGTATAGCGACGAGACAATGCATCAGCAATAACATTTTCTTTACCCTTCTTGTGTTTAATGACATAAGGGAAAGTTTCAATGAATTCAACCCATTTAGCATGTCGACGATTCAGTTTAGCTTGACTTTTAATATGTTTCAAAGATTCATGATCAGAATGTATAACAAATTCTTTGGGCCATAAATAATGTTGCCATGTTTCTAAAGTCCGAACAAGAGCATATAGTTCTTTATCATAAGTAGAATAATTCAGACTAGGCCCACTCATTCAGAAAAGTATGCAACAGGTTTGCCATCTTGTAATAACACACCTCCTAATCCAATGCCACTAGCATCACATTCAAGCTCAAAAGTCTTATTAAAATCAGGAAGTTGGAGTAAAGGAGCATGTGTCAACTTATCTTTCAATACCGTGAAGGCTTCTTCCTGTGCGGTACCCCAAACAAAAGGCACATCCTTCTTTGTAAGCTCGTTGAGAGGTGCAGCAATGGTGCTAAAATCTCTCACAAAACGCCTATAGAAACCAGCGAGTCCAAGAAAACTCCGCACTTGTGTGACCGTTTTGGGCTGCGGCCAACTCTCAATAGCTTCAATCTTGGCTTTATCAACTTCAATTCCCTGTGGAGTAACAACATAGCCAAGAAAAGATACTCGGTCGGTGCAAAAGGTGCAGTTCCCAAGGTTACCAAACAAACGTGCATCACGTAGAGCAATAAAAACAGCACGTAAATGTTCCAAATGTTCTTCCAAAGATTTGCTATAAATCAGTATATCATCAAAATAGACTACCACAAATCGTCCAATGAAAGCACGTAAAACTTCGTTCATTAGTCTCATGAAAGTACTAGGTGCATTAGTTAACCCAAAAGGCATGACTAACCACTCATATAAACCAAACTTAGTTTTAAATGCAGTTTTCCATTCATCTCCCAATTTCATACGAATTTGATGGTATCCACTACGCAAATCAACTTTGGAGAATATTGTAGAGCCACTCAATTCATCAAGCATATCATCGAGCCTAGGAATAGGATGACGATAACGAATAGTAATATTATTAATGCCTCTACAATCAACACACATACGCGACGTACCATCCTTTTTAGGCACGAGTATAATAGGAACAGCACAAGGACTAAGAGATTCGCGTATATAACCTTTGTCGAGCAGCTCCTGTACTTGACGCATAATCTCCTTCGTCTCCTCTGGATTGGTACGGTATGGTGCACGGTTGGGTAGCGATGCACCGGGAATTAAGTCAATTTGATGCAATCTGAATATTGCGAATATATATGAAGTATTGATAGTGGTGGGAATCCGTAAGCGGTCTTGGTCTGGTCGTTGGACAAAAGGATGAATAGATCTAACTTTTTTGTGGCTTTTTCTTGGACAATAGGTAAGAAAATAAATCTAATCTAGGGGAAACTGGAAATTCTCACCGAGCAACCTGAAAACTGATACCACTTGATAGAGGCAAAGGTGTCCCGTCTTTCGATGAGATGATGAATATCGCTTTGATGGAAGTCGACTTTGACGATCCGACTACGAACGTGCGAGGACGTCGCGCCTTAGCAATCGCTAAACCAACTCCGAGAGGTTATCGACCACGCCGGAGCACGATCAACCTGACCACGAGGGTCTGTTTCCTGCGAGCAAACGAAGAACAGGCAAGAAACTGAGATTGCAATCTGGATATTGCGAATATAAGATGAAAGCTTTATTGATCAAGGTGGGGTTCTGTGACGCCTTTGTCTGGTCGCTGAACACAAACGAAGTACGCGAAGTTGCAGCTATGGCGAACTTTTAATCTAAACAAAACCCAAAGTCTAAACGACGCCCTAAGGGCTGTATATATGGAGGAAGAGGGGGGAATTTCGTGGCCCTTGAGGAAGGGGTCCGAAACCAACCCTATCTCTTGTTCCCCACACATACGGACTCTAAAAACAGCCTATACTTATGTATTTCGAAATTACATGGGCCTGGCCCAATAATAAGGTGACGCAGCACCTAGAATAGCCTCTGGACGAAAGTTATGAAGTAGCATCTTGTATATTTCGTCCAAGGCTTCATGCACGCATTATGGTGGCTTCAACGTCCTGAAATCATCACTTGTAACTCCGTTCTTGTTCCCCATGCGCATGCCATCATCTCCATGCTTGTTCTTGCTCCAATGTTCATCCTTCTCAAAGCTAGGCCCTTCATTTGTAAGCAAAACAAATGTATCCAATTTAGGCAGCATCATATTCTCATGAACATTAGAATCATTAGCAAGAAACGAAAGTACCTGGTAATTTAATTGGCGTGCGCGAGCTCTAGTAATTGGTCCAGTATGTATAGCAGCAGGGCCTGTGGGTGTAACAATTGTATTGATGTCCTCATCACCTGATGTTGTCGCGCTCGCTCCTCTTGTTCTTGTTGTCGTTGGCGTTGCCGTTCTTGTGCTTGTATGAAAGCAGCTTGGTTGTGAAGATGTCGATGCTCTTGAGAGTCGGTGTCGTGTAGAGGATTGCGGTTAGCTTGACGGTCTTGACGCGCGGCACGACGAAGAGTGTTCGATGTCGGTGTACTTGAACCGGAGATGGTGTCGTCATAGTGTCGACTTGAGCGGCTCCGTCTTGACGCGGACGAAGTTGTAGAAGAGCGGACCATCATGGTTCGGATATCTTCTTTGAGGGAACTCATGGATGTGTCGAAGTAGTCTCTTGTACGTTGCTCAGATTGTCGTAGATCGGTGGCGAGGTTGTCGATGCGATCGCCCAAAGGAAGCTGTTCTTGATGCAAAGCTCGGTGTGCACCAAATAGTTGAGTCTTGGTGTCGTAGGATGACATGTCGTCGTCTTGCTCCAAGAAGAGTGGATTGGTAGAAGTACTTGGCCTATCCATCATTCCAAACAAAGATATGTGAGTGGGAGAAAGAGAAGAACCAATACCAAAGGTACCTTGACCGATGTTGAAAATGGATCAAAGATCACTCCAATGTGTAGCAAGGTTATAGCACAATTGGTACCGTTTCTTGTCGGTTCTCACACCTACACAAGTAAAAGCTTATGGTGGAGCTTGGTTAGGATGGTGACACAAAATTTGATGCAATTGTAAGTGAGACTCAATAATGTTGGAAAAGATTCACAAATTTGCAAATGCAACAAGTAGACCAATAGCAAGATATGGTACACGGAAACACACACGCAAATAGATAAGTGGGGTTGGGCAACCAAGGGTGAGCCAAAATGTGGAATCCACCAAGATGCTCTTGTTGCACAACACTAGAGAGACGCTAGCACGATTGCACAATAGGCGGATACGAACTTGTGCACAACCTACTAAGCAAAAATGCAACGACTTCTATCCCAAGTATGCTATATGTATGATGTTTCTATGCTTTGATCCAAGATGATCGAGTATGACAATCTTAATGTTGTATGATGCTATGGTTCTTGCTTAAGCTCTTTGCTTATCTTTCCCTTTTGCTTAAAAGCTTGTTTGGCTCTTTGTTGTTTGAGCTCTTTTCCCATGCAATGCTTCACGAACCAAGATAGCAATTGTGTATGCGAAGACAACTTTTGTGACACAAGAGATGATACCTAGATATGCAACTCAATGATGGTATGTATGCTATGTGAAGTATGAACACTAATGTGCACAAGTCACGTTGCCGGCAATACTCAAAGGCTAGTGTCGATGGGTGAGCTACGCAAAAGTATGGCCATGGGTTTATCAATGCAAATGCAAGAGAGTATGATGATATCGCTATACCAAGATGATATGAAGGTGAAGGTGATACCAATGTAGCCGTTCGTAGTAGTCCTTGGCGAAGATGAGCGGTGGTGATGTTCTTGTCGAACCGTACCTAGATAGCCGAAACACAATAGGATACGGAAACCACAACTCAAATTCTCAAAACAAAATGGGTCAAAATTGTCGGAGTTGGTAGCGGGAAAGGCTATGGTGGTGCTATGCGGAAGTGGTGGTGCTATGCGGTAGTGTATGTGGGCTCCGGGACAAAATTTGGTGAGAGTTAGGCGGAAAACGGAGTGGAGGATGGAGTTGATGCTGTCAGGGGCCGGATGTCCGGGCTGATGGCCGGATGTCCGGGCCGGGCCGGATGTCCGGGCTCGGGATCCGTGGATGAACACCGCGTGGAGAGGTCAAATCCGGGGCAAAAATTCAGAGGAATTTGTGGATGGAAATTGGTGAAAAGATAGGGAAAAGCTAGATCTACCTGCAACACACGAAATCCGCGGATCAAATCCAACAAAACTTCATCACACCAACAAATCACAAAAAAAAATTGGGGCTATTTTTGTGGGGCAATTTTCGGGTTAGGACGAAAAACAACAAAATCAAGCTAGAAAACAAAGAGAGGGGGCTCCGAAATCGTGATCAACGTGGCTCATGATACCAAGATGATATCATGAGACAAGCTGGCTCTGATCCAAGATGATGTAGGGTGGAACCCTAGATGGTCGATCTTTCACGAAAGGAGCGGATCCCAACTAAGAACACGAAGAACACGAGGGGAGACACGAGGGGAAACACAAGAGAATCACTCAAACCAACAAGATTCGATTACACATGCGCTAGATCCAAGAATACAAAGGGAGATACACGATCCACGATCAACAAAGGACGATACAAAGGGTAACCGGTTCTTCTGCGTGAGGAGGTCTTGATGGGGGTCTTCTCCGTGAGGAGGTCTTGAATCCAAGGGGATCTTCTCCGTAGAGGGGCCGCTGTCTCTCTCGTGGAGTAGATCCGTAATGGATGAGCAATGCTCTATCTCACAAATGAGCTAAACCAATGCTAACCCTAGAAAGATGGAGGAGAAGGAGTATATATAGTCTAGGGGGTCGAAGGGGTACACGGGCCTCGGCCCTTACTGTGCGCAGACAGGGGTGGCCGGATGTCCGGGCGTCGGGCGTGATGTCCGGGGCTTCAGGGGGGGCCGGATGTCCGGGCTGGGGGGCCGGATGTCCGGGCTGGAGGGCAGAACTTCTGGATGTTCTGTAGCGTGGCGCCGGATGTCCGGGCTTTTGGCCAGATTTCTGGGCTGGGGCCGGATGTCCGGGCTTGAGGGTTCAGCTACTGTAGTTTCTGTCGCGTGGCGCCGGATGTCCGGGCGAGGGGCCGGATTTCCAGGGCTTCGGAAGGAGCCGGATGTCCGGGGCTGGGGCCGAATGTCCGGGCCCTGTAGCACTTCGATGGCTGGGCTGCTGCTGTTGTTGACATCTTCAGGGGCCGGATGTCCGGGGCGTGGAAGGTGAACTTGCCTTCTTCCGTTGGTTCTCTTCATCCATGGACTTGGTGGCTTGTCCGTCTTCACGTGCATCTTCGTGAGGGTCCTCTTGACACCTGATCTGCATAGCATAACGGACTTAGGTAGTAGCCATGTCTCGAGTGGATCATATGTGATATCACTAAGGAAGAAAGTCACCTCGTTCTCGAGAGCTCTAGCTCGTTCTCGTGTCATAGGTCCTCTTGGCTCTTGATGAGACGATGGCAGGTCCATGGGGATGACCGTAGGATGCTCCGCATCACAAAGGCTCTGGTGGTGACGCCGCTTGGGCTCCACGGTGACCTCCGTCGTGCCGTCCTGCTGGTCTTGGTCTCGTTGCACCGATATGGAAACCTTTGCCTGATGCCTCGGAACTCCTCGCCTACGCTTGCCTCCTTAGCACCAAAGTGGAAACAAGGACATTGCGCGCGCTGGTGCCCGCGTGGCGTCCGCCTGGCTTCGGTCGTCATGGCTCACGTCATGAGAACCTCGCCAGGTTTGCCTTGCCTTGATCTCTCCGCCCCTCGTGAGCCAGCCTGGTGAGGCCGCTCCCAAGGAGGTCTTGCGTCGTCCGCCTCGCGAGGGTCTTGAGTGCTCGTTGGTGAAGATGGGTCATACGGGCCCGCTCGCAGAGCCACGCCGTGGGCCGCAGGCAGGCAAGTCTGGGGACCCCCGTTCCCAGAACACCGACAGTAGCCCCCGGGCCCAAGGCGCGCTCGGACTTGGCTTCGAGGCGAAGCCAAAGGGCAAGTGCGGAGCGCCGCGGGCCCCAACAGCCTGCAGCCCTGGTCGACGTGTGGCGGTTGATTGGACATGGGCGTCTCCGCTTTCCCACGCTGCCTCGGCAACTGCCTGACTATCAAAAGGCTGGCGCAGACAGCGCGTGCCTTCATTGCTTCCTTTCGCCTTGCTCCAGGTCCCCTTCCTTGCTCCTTGCTTCCGAAATCTCCAGATCTGCTCCCATCCTCTTTCGCATCAGCAACCAATGGCGCCCCGGAAGGTCAAACCTGCCTCGTTGCCGGCCTGGTACGAGCCGGCTCTCGACGCACCCAACGTCTCAGAGAAGAGCCTCGCCGCCACCCGCCTGCTGATGGCGGGGGAAAGCAACAAGGGGGGGAGACTGAGCTCCGGGCCGGCTCTGCCGTGCCGGAGCCCGAGGGAAGCACCTTCTTTCCCTTCTGCACGAGCAGCATCGTCGCGGGGCTGGTTCCCTCCTTCTCTGACTTCTTCTACGAGGTCCTCGGCCACTATGGGCTGCAGGCGCTGCATCTTCATCCCAACTCTATCCTTCTTCTGTCGATCTTCACCTACTACTGTGAGGCGTACCTCGGCGTGATGCTGTCCGTGGCTCTTCTGTGCCACTTCTTCTTCCTCCGCGTCAAAGAGGGTCATACCTCCGGGTGTGCCAACTTCGTCACGGCCGGCAAGACCAACTCCTAGAAGGCCGGGAAGAAGGCCGACGGTTTCAGGAGCAAGTGGGTCATGATGGACGCCATGTGCGTCCACCCACGCTTGGTGTTGCCAACGGAGATGCCCCAGTCCGACAAGGGGTGGTCTTGCGCAAAGCTCACTGATGAGCGGGCGACGTTGGTGCTGGAGCAGATGAACGCCGACCTGCAGCCGGGCAACGCGAAGGCGGCGAAGGTGACTGGGCCATGCTTCTGAGGGAATTCTTGATGCTGCGCATGGCCTCGCTTCAGGCGCGTACGCGCCCCTTGTGGAGGCTTGGGAACGAACAGGACAAGGTTCGCCTGAGCTCGGAAGCCTTGCCTAACGGTGAGCTGCGTGCAGCTCTCCGCCTCCTAGTCGGGGACGACCAGGATTACCCGCCAAGCGTCTTCATTCCCTTGTTCTGCCACAAGGATGGAGCGTGATGAGGACATGACTACCTTGGATACGACCAAAAATATTGCATACATGCATATTTGTCAGGTGATTTCTAGTGCAAACTATTCAATAATCTATTTATGTTATCCAGAACAAAAATACTTCACACACTTTTGTGTTTTGTCTAATTGCAGGTGTATGGGACATTTGTACAATCCACATATGAAGATAAGGCAAAAGGAGAAGTTTAGGTTCTGTTCAAAAAGTCCTCTCACGTCACTTTTGGGCCAAGAGAAGATAGAGTCCAAGTCTCTCACGTTCTGGATTCAGATTCGGACTGCACAGACATACCTGACTCAAAACGCCAACAACTTTTTCATGCGGACTCCGAATTGGGTGATTCTTTTTTTGTTGGAAACTAGATTTCGTGCTCTTTCCAACCCAATTGGATTCACCTTTAAATTCGTCCGGAGCATTGAGTTATGGTCGAAACAATCTGACGTTGCACCAGAATCCGAGTCAAACTACAAGTCCAAAGGTGTTGCATCACCTCCACTTGGGCCCATGAGCCTAGTACGACCTAGGGTTGGTTTTAGGCTGCCTTGGGACGTCCTCCCACCTCCTTGGCCGCCACCCCTTGCTCCTATATAAGTAGATCCATCTAGTAGCTTTTTCCTTGGGATTTGTTTAGTTAAAAGTTAGCCATTGCAACTTCGTGTACTTCGTTTGTGTCCAACGACCAGACCAAGACCGCTTACGGATCCCCACCACTATCAATACTTCATATATATTCGCAATATTCAGATTGCATTATCATATTCTTGCTCGTTCTTCGATTGCTTGCAGGAATAGACCTTCGTGGTCAGGCTGATCGTGCTTCCGGCATCGTCAGTAACCTCAGGAGATTGGTTTAGCGATTGATAAGACGCAACGTCGTGCACGTTTGTAGTCGGATCGTCAAAGTCGTCTCCACCAAATCGATAGTTATCATCTCATCGAAAGATCGGGACACCTTTGCCTCTATCAAGTGGTATCAGTTTTCAGGTTGCTCGGTGAGAATTTCCAGTTTCCCCTAGATTAGATTTATTTTCTTACCTATTGTCCAAGAAAAAGCCACAAAAAAGTTAGATCTATTCATCCTTTTGTCCAAGCCAGTCTGAGCCTTTGCAATTTTCTATTCATTGTTTGCATTATTGAATTATCGGTTGCATCGTCGTGTCGAGTTGCTGGTCTTAGGGTCTAGTTCGTTTAGAGTTTCGAGTTCTGTTCACATTAGTCACGTCGCCGCTGCATCGTTATCCCTTCCGCTGTCCACCACACCATCCATCAAATTCCACCACGTGCTACCCATAGTTCATTGTCACAATCATAGTTGAGGTCGTTCACATCTTCGCTTGATCCAATCTGCATCTTATCTAGTTTGTCTTGGAAAGAGGGAGAGAAAAAAAAGATAGAGAAAAAAAAGAGAAAAAAAAGAAAAAGAAGTCAGAAAAAAAAGAAAAAAAAGTGTGAGAAAAAAAAAAGAGAAGAAAAAAAAACAAAATTCGGATCTATCTAGACTCAATCTCGTAGTTGAATTCGGATTGGAATCTGTTTTGTGCACTGTTTAGTAAAATAGGCATACCTTCCTCATACGAAGTCCGTTTTGACTCCGCGAGTACTCAAATGAAAGCTAGCGACGAGCCGCATCTAAATAGTTGCAGAGACTAGTTCAATATTTGACACCTCAAAATCGTCTTCTAAATAGGTCTTTTTGCCCTCCGAAGTTCGCGGACACAGCTTATTCCAGTTTTTCAAGCCAGTTTCAGAATTCTTTCACTCCTCATATCAACTCGGAATTGAGTGATTCTTTTTGCATTGGAAAGCTTGAGTTAGTAGCATTCTTTGAAAAAAATTATCAGAAAATTGGCACAAACTTTTCAAGAGGAAAGTTGGAGAGAGTTGTTGTATATCCTGCTTGGCAGTTGTTTTTATCATTATCTTTACTGCCGTTGTGATCTTCACTTATATCTTGCTGTCCAGAGCTACTTAGTATCCTTCATTGATGCTAGTTGTGCTACGCCGTGACCTCATTAGTGTTCTAGGCTCGCGTCTCTAGTCCGGTCTAGCCTAGGACCAGCACAGTACCGTCGTTGAGAGTTTATTCAACATTGCATCTCTGAATTGATTATTGCTAATATTTTGCTACCATATATAGCCAACCCAGCTCCACATATTTCTACACCGTGTATACGTACGTTCCCCTGGCAATCGCTTTACTCAATCTTTGGAGTTATTTGACACCGCTGGTTGCCTGTCACCACCTGCTGCTTGGTAAGAACTTGTAAGATATTGATATTTGCTTTACTGTGAGCGCTTTACCACCACATCCTAGTAGTTCATAGGAACATTATTCTTGAATTTTGTTTCTTGTTTCTACTAATCATGACAGGATCTAGAGTCAATTCATGGGGTTTGTCGATCGTGGGAGATGTGCCATCACCTATGCAAATACCACAACCGTCACGAGAGGTGCACAAACATCCAAATGCACATGATCAGGTTAATGTTTCTATACCACCATTTAATGGCCGTTTTAGACCTGCTTTATATATTGAATGGGAGTTTGACCTAAATAATATATTTTCTTCCAATAATTTTGATGTACGTAAAAAAGTTAAGGTTGCGGTTGGTTCTTTCACTGGTTATGCTGTAGTTTGGTGGAGTGAATACTATCGGTTACACCCTAATGATATACCTACTACTTGGGATGATTTGAAACTTGCCATGCAACATACATTCGTTCCCGCTTATTATACTCGTGACATGATTACAAAGTTGCAACATTTAAAACAAGGTAGTGACACCGTAACGAAATATTATGATACTTTACAAACTACCTTGCTGCATTCCTCTTTAGAAGAAAGTGAAGAAGATTTTATGGATAGATTTTGGGGAGGATTAAATCGTGACATTCAGGAGATACTAATTCATGAAGAGTGTTATCCTATGGACCATTTGTTTCATCTTGCTTGCAAAGCTGAACAGGAAATAAAACGACGTGTTGCGCACAAGGAGAACAAGCGTGAGATGCACATTCCAAGAGTTGATACGGTTGTCCCTTCAACTACTAAGCATACTATGACAACCACATCCGTTGTTGTGAGGACTACATCACCTCCACCATGTGACACATCATCACCGAGAGTGCCTACCTCATCTGAGTTGATCATAAGAGGTAATGACAAAGGTACTAATCTTCCACTTCCACATGAGTATGATGAATGTCTTGTCAATTTAAGTGCACCATGCGGTGAGCTACCCACTACTTTGATCACACCAGCTACCTTAGAGGACTATGTTGATGATTTGACTTTGCCATGTGATCAAACAATTTTGAGTGAGCCCATTGAATTAACTATCGATGCAAAAGAATCAAGTGCATCAGGGAATAAATCAGATTTGGATCAAATATGTTTGAAAATAATTGTGCCAATGTTTAATCATTTTGATATGACCTCTAATCTTGGTGATGGTTCATCAATGTTGGGATGGTTTAATGATGATTATTGTCAATCTTTTCATATGAATAAGAGCTTCACTTATATGTGCAAACTGAGTTGCAATACTTTCATGCCTTCTACTTTTTGTGATGATATTTTGGCTTTATATTTTATTAACTATGAAAGTTACTCATGTATACATGTGTCATATGTGCAAAATCCACGGGAAGTAAAAATGGATGACATATACATATACAACATGTACACCTTGTCTCTTTTGTTAGCCACATTTCAGATTAAGCAACGCCGAGGACGGCTTTTTTTTCAAGAAGGGGAGGATGATGAGGACATGACTACCTTGGATACGACCAAAAATATTGCATACATGCATATTTGTCAGGTGATTTCTAGTGCAAACTATTCAATAATCTATTTATGTTATCCAGAACAAAAATACTTCACACACTTTTGTGTTTTGTCTAATTGCAGGTGTATGGGACATTTGTACAATCCACATATGAAGATAAGGCAAAAGGAGAAGTTTAGGTTCTGTTCAAAAAGTCCTCTCACGTCACTTTTGGGCCAAGAGAAGATAGAGTCCAAGTCTCTCACGTTCTGGATTCAGATTCGGACTGCACAGACATACCTGACTCAAAACGCCAACAACTTTTTCATGCGGACTCCGAATTGGGTGATTCTTTTTTTGTTGGAAACTAGATTTCGTGCTCTTTCCAACCCAATTGGATTCACCTTTAAATTCGTCCGGAGCATTGAGTTATGGTCGAAACAATCTGACGTTGCACCAGAATCCGAGTCAAACTACAAGTCCAAAGGTGTTGCATCACCTCCACTTGGGCCCATGAGCCTAGTACGACCTAGGGTTGGTTTTAGGCTGCCTTGGGACGTCCTCCCACCTCCTTGGCCGCCACCCCTTGCTCCTATATAAGTAGATCCATCTAGTAGCTTTTTCCTTGGGATTTGTTTAGTTAAAAGTTAGCCATTGCAACTTCGTGTACTTCGTTTGTGTCCAACGACCAGACCAAGACCGCTTACGGATCCCCACCACTATCAATACTTCATATATATTCGCAATATTCAGATTGCATTATCATATTCTTGCTCGTTCTTCGATTGCTTGCAGGAATAGACCTTCGTGGTCAGGCTGATCGTGCTTCCGGCATCGTCAGTAACCTCAGGAGATTGGTTTAGCGATTGATAAGACGCAACGTCGTGCACGTTTGTAGTCGGATCGTCAAAGTCGTCTCCACCAAATCGATAGTTATCATCTCATCGAAAGATCGGGACACCTTTGCCTCTATCAGAGCGCAGGTCGTGGCTGCCAGGCCGACCTTTGACGGGCGTGGGCTGGTGCCGCCGGCGCCCACCAAGGCCCAAGTGGCGCCGACACCGGTGGAGCTGTCTTCTGGTGAGTCCCGCGGGGAGGAAGAAGAGGAGGAGGACTCCAAGGTGACCCCTGATGGGATGGGGGAGACTTCCCCCTTGAGCAAGGCCGACATCCTCCGCACCCTGCCAGACGATGACGAGGCCGACGCCCGCCAGGAGAAGGGGGAGCCGCCCGTGGTCCCAACGAGGGGCGGGTCGGCGCTGGTCTCCCGAGATGCTGCCCCGGCTTTGACGCCGCCTGGGGCTGCCTTTGGCCCCTCCGCTGCCCCAGTTTCTGCTCCTGGAGCCTGTGGACGAGGAGAGTTGTGCGGCCGCTGCCGCTGCCGTGAAGGGCCAGGTGGAGGCCCTGCTGAAGAAGTTCCGCGGCTTCGCTCTCGCGCCTTCGACCGGCAGTGCTACCGATCTTGTGGCTCCGGCTGGCGGTACAGGTGAAGGCGACGCCGCCAAGGGAGGAGCACCTCTCGTGGACGACGATGGTGTCCAGGGGTGACCTGCTCGCGGCAGCTTTCCTGTTTTACTCCTGCAACATGCATCATGCCTCGTGGAGGCGTTTAAACTTGTGCTTGATATTTGGGAGAACAATATGTCTTGTAATATTTGCTTTGAGATTTTGCGATTTTCTTCCTATTTGCTTTACGTTCTACTTCGGCAAAGCCCGGCCCCGCGCATACCTCAACCGCCGTTGGGCCGACCGGAGACCAGGACGGAACCAAGGAGTGAGGGGCTACGTGACCAGTTAGGCTCTTGAGTCGCGATGCTCAGGAGTCCCCCTTGACGCGCAAACAGCTTATAGGAAGGAGACGCGAGGATAGGTTTAGTGTTCTACGTCGGCAGAGCCTGGCCCCGCGCATACCTCAACCGCCGTTGGGCCGACCGGAGACCAGGACGGAACCAAGGAGTTAGGGGCTACATGACCAGTTAGGCTCCTGAGTCGCGATGCTCAGGAGTCCCCCTTGACGCGCAAACAACCTTCATACATTTGCCCTCGCCGAGGCTCGGCTCGGGAGGAGTGCGCGACGACCAGGTCGGCGGGACCTGGTTGGGTGGCGTACGCTTGGGCGTGACCCGAGCGCAGCCCCCGTGCCCAGCCCCTCGCGCGACTCTCCCGAGGGGAGGTGTTGCGGTGAGGCCGAACACTGAGCTCAGGGGCTCCCTAAGGTTGATGCGGCCATGGGGCCGCCCTCAGTTGTTTATCACCAGCGCGGAGCATAGCGCTTCCGCACTTGCACGGGCATAGCCGCTCCTCGGCAGTGTCGACGCCCAGCGCGGAGCATGGTGCTTCCACTGGTACGTGGGAGGGGACTCCCTACTGCGGAGAGCCCCGAGGCGTGTACAGCCCCGCCCTGACACGTGGCTTGCACGACAGGGCTGGACGAGGTGTGTCTAGGCACTCGTGAGCCAGCGCGGGACTCACGAGGCCCTACCTCAAGGCGGGTTGCGCCTAGTCTTGGTTCTTGTTCGCTGTGTTGGTCCTGCGAGGTGGTCAGACAACCTGCGCCGAACGGATCTCCTGAGGTTATCGCGTGAGAAGGCCAAGCACCAATGGCCCCAGGAGGTGACGTGAACAGGGCCGGCCCGCCAGACGGAGCTCAGCCGTTGGATTTATCGACGCTGTAGGGACGGGCCCGAGCATAGACGCCGTGCCTAACCCTCTCACGCGAAGGGTCCTGAAGAAAGACGACTGGCGTGCGGCTCCCGTGGTGGGTGACAATCGAGCAGGTGATAGTCATAGATAGATTAAGTGATAGAGGCAAAGGTGTCCCGTCTTTCGATGAGATGATGGATATCGCTTTGGTGGAAGTCGACTTTGACGATCCGACTACGAACGTGCGAGGACGTCGCGCCTTAGCAATCGCTAAACCAACTCCGAGAGGTTATCGACCACGCCGGAGCACGATCAACCTGACCACGAGGGTCTGTTTCCTGCGAGCAAACGAAGAACAAGCAAGAAACTGAGATTGCAATCTGGATATTGCGAATATAAGATGAAAGCTTTATTGATCAAGGTGGAGTTCTGTGACGCCTTTGTCTGGTCGCTGAACACAAACGAAGACGCGAAGTTGCAGCTATGGCGAACTTTTAATCTAAACAAAACCCAAAGTCTAAACAACGCCCTAAGGGCTGTATATATGGAGGAAGAGGGGGGGAATTTCGTGGCCCTTGAGGAAGGGGTCTGAAACCAACCCTATCTCTTGTTTCCCCACACATACGGACTCTAAAAACAGCCTATACTGATGTATTTCGAAATTACATGGGCCTGGCCCAATAATAAGGTGACGCAGCACCTAGAATAGCCTCTGGACGAAAGTTATGAAGTAGCATCTTGTATATTTCGTCCAAGGCTTCATGCACGCATTATGGTGGCTTCAACGTCTTGAAATCATCACTTGTAACTCCGTTCTTGTTCCCCATGCGCATGCCATCATCTCCATGCTTGTTCTTGCTCCAATGTTCATCCTTCTCAAAGCTAGGCCCTTCATTTGTAAGCAAAACAAATGTATCCAATTTAGGCAGCATCATATACTCATGAATATTAGAATCATTACCAAGAAACGAAAGTACCTGGTAATTTAATTGGCGTGCGCGAGCTCTAGTAATTGGTCCAGTATGTATAGCAGCAGGGGCTGTGGGTGTAACAATGGTATTGATGTCCTCATCATCCTCCCCTTCTTGAAATGAAGTCGTCCTCGACGGAAGCTCATCTTCCTCACCCAAATAAGGCTTCAAATCTGCAATGTTAAAAGTGGGACTAACCCCAAAATCTGCAGGCAGCTCAAGTTTATATGCATTATCATTTATTTTCTCTAACACCTTAAAAGGACCATCAGCACGTGGCATTAGCTTTGATTTGCGCAAATCAGGAAATCTATCCTTACGCAAATGTGACCAAACAAGATCTCCAGGTGCAAACACAACATGTTTTCTACCCTTATCTCCAGCAAGTTTATATTTAGCATTCATACGCTCAATGTTTTCCTTAGTTAACTCATGCATTTTTAAGATCAATTCAGCACGTTGTTTAGCATCAAAATTAACCTTCTCCGAAGATGGAAGAGGCAACAAATCAATAGGTGCACGAGGTAGGAAACCATACACAATTTCAAAAGGGCACATCTTAGTAGTAGAATGCATTGAACGATTATAAGCAAACTCAATATGAGGCAAGCATTCTTCCCACATTTTCTTATTATTCTTCAAAACAGCCCTAAGCATAGTAGACAATGTTCTATTGACTACTTCAGTTTGTCCATCAGTTTGGGGGTGACAAGTAGTACTAAAAAGCAGTTTAGTCCCCAACTTAGCCCATAAACATCTCCAAAAGTGGCTAAGAAATTTAGTATCACGATCGGAAACAATAGTATTTGGCACACCATGCAAGCGAATAATTTCACGAAAGAACAAATCAGCAACATTAACAGCATCATCGCTTTTATGACATGGTATAAAGTGTGCCATTTTCGAGAATCTATCCACGACAAATAATATGCTATCCCTCCCCTTCTTTGTTCGAGGTAAACCTAAAACAAAGTCCATAGATATATCCTCCCAAGGAACACTAGGTACAGGCAAAGGCATATATAAACCATGAGGATTGAGTCGTGACTTAGCTTTTTGACATGTAGTGCAGCGAGCAACAAAACGCTCAACATCCCGTCTCATCTTTGGCCAAAAGAAATGTGTAGCAAGTACGTCCTCTGTCTTCTTCACGCCAAAGTGTCCCATTAATCCTCCGCCATGCGCCTCCTGCAACAACAAAAGACGAAGAGAGCTAGCTGGAATGCATAGCTTGTTAGCACGGAACACAAATCCATCATTAACGACAAACTTGTTCCAGGTTCTTCCTTCTTTACAATTCTGCAATACATCTTTAAAATCAGCATCATGCACATATTGATCTTTGATGGTCTCCAAACCAAATATTTTGAAGTCAAGTTGTGAAAGCATAGTATAGCGACGAGACAATGCATCGGCAATAACATTTTCTTTACCCTTCTTGTGTTTAATGACATAAGGGAAAGTTTCAATGAATTCAACCCATTTAGCATGTCTACGATTCAGTTTAGCTTGACTTTTAATATGTTTCAAAGATTCATGATCAGAATGTATAACAAATTCTTTGGGCCATAAATAATGTTGCCATGTTTCTAAAGTCCGAACAAGAGCATATAGTTCTTTATCATAAGTAGAATAATTTAGACTAGGCCCACTCAATTTTTCAGAAAAGTATGCAACAGGTTTGCCATCTTGTAATAACACACCTCCTAATCCAATTCCACTAGCATCACATTCAAGCTCAAAAGTCTTATTAAAATCAGGAAGTTGGAGTAAAGGAGCATGTGTGAACTTATCTTTCAATACCGTGAAGGCTTCTTCCTGTGCGGTACCCCAAACAAAAGGCACATCCTTCTTTGTAAGCTCGTTGAGAGGTGCAGCAATGGTGCTAAAATCTCTCACAAAACGCCTATAGAAACCAGCGAGTCCAAGAAAACTCCGCACTTGTGTGACCGTTTTGGGCTGCGGCCAACTCTCAATAGCTTCAATCTTGGCTTTATCAACTTCAATTCCCTGTGGAGTAACAACATAGCCAAGAAAAGATACTCGGTCGGTGCAAAAGGTGCACTTCCCAAGGTTACCAAACAAATGTGCATCACGTAGAGCAATAAAAACAGCACGTAAATGTTCCAAATGTTCTTCCAAAGATTTGCTATAAATCAGTATATCATCAAAATAGACTACCACAAATCGTCCAATGAAAGCACGTAAAACTTCGTTCATTAGTCTCATGAAAGTACTAGGTGCATTAGTTAACCCAAAAGGCATGACTAACCACTCATATAAACCAAACTTAGTTTTAAATGCAGTTTTCCATTCATCTCCCAATTTCATACGAATTTGATGGTATCCACTACGCAAATCAACTTTGGAGAATATTGTAGAGCCACTCAATTCATCAAGCATATCATCTAGCCTAGGAATAGGATGACGATAACGAATAGTAATATTATTAATGCCTCTACAATCAACACACATACGCAACGTACCATCCTTTTTAGGCACGAGTATAATAGGAACAGCACAAGGACTAAGAGATTCGCATATATAACCTTTGTCGAGCAGCTCCTGTACTTGACGCATAATCTCCTTCGTCTCCTCTGGATTGGTACGGTATGGTGCACGGTTGGGTAGCGATGCACCGGGAATTAAGTCAATTTGATGCTCAATCCCTCGAATAGGTGGTAATCCCGGTGGCACGTCTTGTGGGAAGACGTCAGCGAACTCCTGCAAAATGTTAGTGACAGCAGGGGGCAAAGAGGAAGGCACGTCCTCGAATGAAAATAATGCCTCTTTGCACACAAAAGCATAGCAAACAGATTTGCTGAAATCTAGTTCATCAATATCAGATTTTGTGGCAAGTAAACATGCACTTTTCAATTTAATTTCAGAAACAACACTAGACGGTTTATTATTAGGTTTCATTTGTTGCTCAAATTCCTTTGCCACAATCTGATTTTCACTCTTATTTTTCTCCTGTTTTGCTTTATTAGCTCTATTAATGTCATCTTTCAAAATGGAATCAGGAGTCATAGGAAGCAAAGTAATATTTTTATCCTTATGAACAAGAGTATACTGATTGTTTCTACCATGGTGTACAGAATTTTTCTCAAATTGCCATGGTCTACCTAGTAATAAGGAACATGCTTGCATGGGTACCACATCACAATCAACATAATCAGCATATATAGAGATACTAAAATGCACACGAACAGTACGTGTTACCTTAACCTTGCCGCTGTTGTTGAACCATTGAATGTAGTAAGGATGTGGATGCGGTCTTGTGGTGAGAGATAGCTTCTCCACCATCTCCATGCTAGCCAAGTTGTTACAGCTCCCTCCATCTATGATGACGCGAACAGAACGTTCCTTCACAACTCCCTTTGTATGGAACAAATTATGCCTCTGATTTTGCTCTGCTTGTGTGACCTGCACACTCAAAACACGTTGAGCAACTAAACATTCATACCTGTCAGCGTCTTCAGGAGCCATGTATTGCGTCTCATTTTCAGAATCATCTCCACCATGTTCTTCACGTGTAATAAGAGCCAAAGTCTCCTCATCATAGTCACTAGCGGACTCATACCCACCATCCTCAGTAGCAATCATGACACGCTGAGATTTGCATTCTCTCGCAAAATGTCCTCTTCCCTTACAACGACGACAAATAATATCACTTGTGTGCCCTGTCGATGCCATGGAAGAAGAAGAGCTCTGCACAGGCCCGGCAGGTGTGCTCTTGGCAGAGAGTGGTGGTTGTGCTTGCTTTCTTGTATCACGGCTGGAGGTGGCACCTGATGGAGGTGATGGTGAAGTGGAAATAGAAGATGCACGCGGTGTCCATGATGAAGGTCGACCTGTAGAAAAGTTAGTTCGCGCCAATGGCTGTCGATCCTGCACTTCACGTTCAGCTTTACAAGCAAGATGGAATAAACGAGTGATATTATTATAATCCTTATACTCTAGAATGGTCTAAATCTCTTTATTTAATCCACCCATAAAACGTGCAAGCATAGCTTCATTCTCCTCAACAATACCACATCTAATCATGCCAGTTTGTAATTCCTGATAATATTCTTCTACAGAATTTTTTCCTTGTCTTAAACGCTGCAATTTTTGAAGTAATTCACGTTGATAATATGGTGGAACCCAACGAGTACGCATAGCAGTTTTCAAAGCAGCCCAAGTAGCTGGAACAGGATATAATCTACAATGTTCAGACCACCAAACACATGCAAAGCTAGTGAAAGCACAAACAGCAGCAGGAACACGTCTCTCCTCAGGATATTGTAAACATGTAAATCGTTGTTCAGTTTCTAACTCCCAAGTAAGATATATATCAGGAACATATCTACCCTCAAATGGTGGAATATTCAATTTCAGTTTAGGGAGATGGTCATGATCTCGTACCTGAGGTGGTGGTGCCGGCCTACCGTTGCAAATATATACCTGAGGTCGACCTGCTGGTGGTGGTGCTGGTGGCTGCACGTAGTTCTGATTTTGATCAACCTCATCCTCATAATCGCCCGCATAATCGTCATCCTCCTCAGCCGCCGCAGGAGCAGGAGCCAAAGAAGCATCAACAGTAGGTGCAGCAGCACCCGAATTTTGACCAATCTCAATTGGAACGCGCTGTGCCCGTCCCACTTGATTTGGAAGGCGGCGTTGGAGATGTGGTTGTTGTTGTTGTAGAGGTGCGACATGTGCAGCCGGTGGTGGTTGGGGAAGACGCTTGAGTAATTCAGTAAACTTGTTATCCAGCTTTGTCTCAAACGACTTCTCCACGGCATCTATCTTCTCCATAGCCTCTTCAAATCTGTTTAGCACATCTCCCACCTGGCCACTCATCATTTGCTGAAATTTATCATGCAACTCCTTGTTCGTCATGTTCTCCCAATCAGTCTCATTGGCTTGTGAACCTGCCATGGTTAGCAGCAAAAGAAACACAAAAGAATATGATCCTGCAGACTACTAGAAGTGGTGGTGATGGTGGTGTGTCACAAAACCTTCAAGCGAATCTCAAATTCTTACCAGTTCTTACCCAGCAGCAGGTGGTGATCGGCAACCGTTGTAGTCAAAAACTCTCAAAGCTTGGATATAGCGATTACCAGGGAGAGTCAAACGCACGATGTAGACTTATGTGGAGCTGGGAAGGCTTATAATATGGTAGCAAAATGGTAAGCAATAATCAATTCAGAGATGCAAAGTTGAATAAACGCTCAACGACGGTACTGTGCTGGTCCTAGGCTAGACCGTGCTAGAGACGCGAGCCTAGAACACTAACAAAATCACGGCGCTGCACGTAAACAAGGGAAAAGCACACTCTGGAATTTTTTTCGCTCTTTTTTTTTGCGCTTTTTTTTTTGCGAAAAATCACTATAATGGCGAGTGTCTCAAAACTCTTCCCAGGTCAAACTGACAGGATGGGCACAAAATTTTTTGACTATTTTTTTTTTGGAAATCAGGGCAGCGACGACGAAAAAGTGCGACAAAAAATCACTATGATGGCGAGTGTCTCAAAACACTACCCGGGGCCTAAAAATAGGATAGGGAAAAAATATTTTTGGTTGCCGAAATTTTGGCCTAAAAACTGCCCGGGGGTCTCCAGATAGGAAACACGAAACGGAAAATATATGGATCTCTAAAACCAACCGAATATGAAAAGAACTCGGATTGGTTGTGGATATATGGCGGTAGGATATGGCAGCGGTGGTGGTATATGGTAGCGGTAGTGGTATATGGATACGGATCGGTGGTGGTATATGGATACGGATTGGTGGTGGTATATGGATACAGATGCAAAGCGGTGGCGGATAAGCAATGGTGGTAGATGGCAAGGCGATGATGATGGTGCGGCGGCGGCGTGACAACTTATGACCAGAACTCGAAACTCTAAAAGACTAGACTCTAAGACCAGCAACTTGACACGACGATGCAACCGCAAATTCAACAAAGCAAAAACCCTAAAAAGATTATGCAAAGGCTCAGATTGGTTCGGATATGATGAACTAACCCTAATTTTTTTGTGGCTTTTTCGTGGACTGTAGGTATGAAGAACAGACTCGATCTAAACTATGAAAAACTGTAAAATCTCACCGAGCAACCTGGAAATCTGATACCACTTGATAGAGGCAAAGGTGTCCTGTCTTTCGATGAGATGATGGATATCGCTTTGGTGGAAGTCGACTTTGACGATCCGACTACGAACGTGCGAGGACGTCGCGCCTTAGCAATCGCTAAACCAACTCCGAGAGGTTATCGACCACGCCGGAGCACGATCAACCTGACCACGAGGGTCTGTTTCCTGCGAGCAAACGAAGAACAAGCAAGAAACTGAGATTGCAATCTGGATATTGCGAATATAAGATGAAAGCTTTATTGATCAAGGTGGAGTTCTGTGACGCCTTTGTCTGGTCGCTGAACACAAACGAAGTACGCGAAGTTGCAGCTATGGCGAACTTTTAATCTAAACAAAACCCAAAGTCTAAACGACGCCCTAAGGGCTGTATATATGGAGGAAGAGGGGGGGAATTTCGTGGCCCTTGAGGAAGGGGTCCGAAACCAACCCTATCTCTTTTTTCCCCACACATACGGACTCTAAAAACAGCCTATACTGATGTATTTCGAAATTACATGGGCCTGGCCCAATAATAAGGTGACGCAGCACCTAGAATAGCCTCTGGACGAAAGTTATGAAGTAGCATCTTGTATATTTCGTCCAAGGCTTCATGCACGCATTATGGTGGCTTCAACGTCTTGAAATCATCACTTGTAACTCCGTTCTTGTTCCCCATGCGCATGCCATCATCTCCATGCTTGTTCTTGCTCCAATGTTCATCCTTCTCAAAGCTAGGCCCTTCATTTGTAAGCAAAACAAATGTATCCAATTTAGGCAGCATCATATTCTCATGAATATTAGAATCATTACCAAGAAACGAAAGTACCTGGTAATTTAATTGGCGTGCGCGAGCTCTAGTAATTGGTCCAGTATGTATAGCAGCAGGGGCTGTGGGTGTAACAATGGTATTGATGTCCTCATCATTAAGCATCAAAAGCAAACTGATGCAGGGAAGATACATGCCACTGGGTCAGGCCCCAGCGGCTTGGGGATGATGCAGCCCGAGGGGCGTCCTCAACAAGGTAAGCTAACGACATAAAAAAGAGGATACATGCCACAGGGACGGACAAACGCGGCCTGGGAATGATGCAGCCCGAGGGGCACTCCCAGCTAAATAAACTTGGAAAATGTCACCTGGTTCTGTTGTTGAAGAAATGTTGAGGCAGCTGAAGATGCGTGGCGAAGGGGTTATTTCTCATGAGCCGCCGAGGCCTTGAGCCTCGGGAAGCTCCGTGGGTCCGGGCCGTTCCTTGAGGACCATCTCCGTCTCCGCCAGGACGGCGCGGTGCCTGGCCTCCTGAGAAGCCAACACTACAAAAAAAAGACACATCCGTGACATTTTGGGCTCCTACATATGACACTTCTATGACGATAATTGTGACAAAACCCGGTATCATCATAGATGTGGTGGGCTCCTACTTCTATGACAAAAAATCATGACAGAAAATGGGCTTTTCGTCCTGGGCGGGCCAGAGACGCAGCTGCATGACATTCTTTGGGCCGTCCATGACGGAAAAAACCGTGGTAGAAGCGAGGGGGAGGAAAATTTCGGGGAGTTCCCGGTTACGGTGGGAGGTCGGGGGCCGAGCGATGCGCGTTTCTCTCGTACACGTACGCGCGTGTGTGCGAGGCGTTGGCTCTAACTGAACCCGAGCGAGGCGTTGGGCTCCAACTGAACCCGAGTGATTGCACTACAGGCTACGTGTTACTGAACCCGAGCGATCGATCGATGGCTGTTAACTAAACCCAATTCCTTCGCTACTGCTGCTAACTGAAGCCGATCGATTGGATGAACAGTGAGCGTTGCGGGGGGGGGGTTTGGATGAACAGTGAGCGGTGGCGTTGCCTCTGGATGAACAGGACCCCGTGGTGTGGTGGAGGGCTGGATGAACAGTAGACGATGGAGGGGTGCCCGTGGAGGGGTGGTTGAATAGGACCCCGTGGTGTGGACGGCTGGATGAACAGTAGACGGTGGAGCGGTGCCCGTGGAGGGGTGGTTGAACAGTAG
>NC_057814.1:342603674-342628016 GCF_018294505.1 Triticum aestivum
CGTCCGTTTTGCGGTACGCCACACCCCTCCCGATCAACAGGACCCCCGTTTCGACCGTAGGAGGTCCGTTTCCTCCGTTTTGCGGTACGCCACACCCCTCCCGATCAACAGGACCCCGTTCTGAACGTAGGAGGTCTGTTTCCTCCGTTTTGCGATACGCCAGGCCTCGTTTCCATCGCCTGTTCCGTCCAAGCCCTCCCGATGAACACGCCACGCATTTCGTTCCGACCCAGCCGGTTGGCTCCCACGCGTTCCGTTGCCTCCCGATGAACACGACGCATTCCGTTGCCTCCCGTTGAACACGACGCATTCCGTTGCCTCCCCTTGAAGACGACGCATTCCGTTGCCTCCCCATGAACGCGACTCATTCCGTTGCCTCCCCATGAACATGACGACGACGCTGTTTCTCCGTTCCGACCCAGCCATGTACACGAGCCCTGGCCGTACGTATGAGCGAGTAGGCGTTCGAGACCCTGCCCATATGTACACATACGTGGCCGTATTTTCTTTCTTGCACCCTGGCCGCTGTACGTACGTGTACATGCTACGTGCGCGCCTCTACTACGACACGTGTGCGCCTCTACTACGACACGTGCGCGCCTCTACATCGACCAGTATGTACGTACACGTTCGCGACCAGAATGACAACGCTACGTACGCTTCGACCAGGTGGGTCCCGACTATCAGGCACTTCCTTGCCTGCGAAGATGTAGCTGGTGGGTCCCAGCAGTCAGGGGGGCGAATCGTTTTTTTTGCCTGGACGCACTTCCTTGCGTGCGAAGGTGTAGCTGTTGGGTCCCAACAGTTAGGCGGGCGAATCGTTTTTTTGCCCGGACGCACTTGCGTGCGAATCGTTTTTTTTGCCCGGACGCACTTCCTTGCGTGCGAAGGTGTAGCTGGTGGGTCCCAGCAGTCGGGGGGTGAATCGTTTTTTTGCAGATGCACTTCCTTGCATGCGAAGATGTAGCTGGTGGGTCCCAGCAGTCAGGGTGGCGAATCGTTTTTTTTTTCGGACGCACTTCCTTGCGTGCGAATGTAGCTCGTGGGTCCCAGCAGTCAGGGGGCGAATCATTTTTTTCGCGAAATACGGTGGCCCGTCCGGTGGGTCCCCGCTGTCAGGTGGAGGAATAATTATTTTGCGCGTAATAAGGAGGCACTTCCTTGCGGCTGCCGTGGACCCAGCTGTCAGCCTCTCCACGTACAGTCCATGTCCGATGGAAGTCGTTCCTTGACCACGTTGACCACGCCGCGCCGAGAGCACCAGGGCGGTGGACGACGGCGAGGCCTAGGAAGGGGACGACGCGGAGCCGGGGAAGACGCGGCAGCGGATGCACACGCGGAGAGGAGTACGAGGATTCACTGGTTCGGCTGCGCTGCCGTCGCCGCAGAATAACAGGGGGTGTGGGTGAGTCGAGGGATGGCCTGGCCAGCGGTGGGAGTAGTAGGGGGCGGTGAGGCCTCCGTGGCAGCACAGCCGGCCACGGGAGGTAGGAGCAGGCGGCACGACCGGCGCTGCTTTGGGCGGCTGGAGCAAGAAGACCAGAGGTTGAAGAAGCACGGCGGCCGTTGGATGGACATCGTACGGTCACTGCAGCTAGAATCGTTTATATTGACTAAGTTGACAAAGCCCTTGGTACGTCAACTTAGTAGGCCCACAGGTCAGCTTCCGAAATGGTGCGCCCCAGATGTCAGGGGGAGGAATCATTTTTTGGGCGGGTGAAGCTAGAATATCCGAGATTGAAGAAGAAGCACGGCATGCGTTGGATGGACATCCAACGGCCACTGCTGCTAGAACCGTGTGTTGACTATAAGTTGACAAAGCCTTGCATACCCGTCAACTATGTTTTTTTAGGGGACGCGTCAACTTAGTAAGGCCAGAAGTGTGTGGCAGAGAACTTATAGCCCATTTGAGATTTGTAAGAATGTGTAGCCCATTTTTGAATTCTAATGGAATTTACTACAGCCCATTTACAGTTTGTTAAAAGTACAGCCCATTTCAACCAACCGTTCAAAACAGAATTCAATAAAATTTCCCACATTTTGATGGGATCCAAAATATTTTTATCCCGAATTTTCTAGTCAGATTAAATACAATTTCAATATAAATTTATATTACGTAAAAATCCAACGAAACATTGCACTCGCAACAATTAATGAAATTAAAATCTTCAATATCCAAAAATAATATTTTATAAAGTAATCACGTGTTTGGTGCATTTTTTTAAAGTTACTGCCCAGTTTTTATAATTACATCCCATTTATTATTTCTTAAAGCCCATTTTCTTGTTAAGCCTAATGCATCCCTCCTAGGAAAGATTTGCAGCCCAGCGGGGCGGAGAATAACAACTTGACCTTGCCTGGGTATTCCTAAAAAAAGTATAGCTGGGCTAGCCATTTTCAGCTTGAAAAAAATTAATATCTGGGCTGGATATCTGGCCTGGGCTAGACGGGCCACAGCCCACCCAGTTAATACCTGCAACGATGTTTTCGTTGTTGTTCAGAGGAGAAAATTAATATCTGGGCTAAACATCGAAAAACTCTGTAGTGCTCTCACCTCAAAAACACAAATACTGCTCGAGCTGCTTGGTCCCAGCTGTCGGCCGATTCTTGTGCAATTCTCTTGTTTATTGACTACTACATAGGTTGACAATGGTGTGGGACCGTGATGTCGGGAAACCAGGAGGAAGGAAAATAAATTATAGTTATATATATATATATAATAAGGAGGCACTTGCGTACGTGAGGCTATGGACCTGGTGGGTCCCCATTGTCATCCTCTCCAAGTAAAGTCATCTCCTCGCCCGCGCATGCTTTCCGCTCGAAACAGTCAGCGTCGCCCGCCCCGCTTCCCGGTGTAGGCGATTGCTCCGCCTTCAAACGACACAAGTGCCGTCCGTCCGTCCATCTGCCGCCCACATTAATGATACGCGGTTGCCGAGGCGGCTACTCCGGCGCCACACGTCCGTCCCTCCGCCCGCCCGCCATTGCTATATAAACTGCTGCGCCGGCCATAGCCGCAGTCATCCGCATCCGTTCCCTTTCTCCTGTCCACACCACCACTGCCCACCATGGCTTCCTCGCGCTCCAGCGCTCTTCGGGACGGGTGGACGACGGACCAGAAGGAGATGGCAGCCATTGTGATGCGGAGCATCCTATGGACATCACCATGTCAAGAGTCCATTCGGCGAGTGACACGTGCGACATCTACTTCACATACACAAAGGTGAATCATCTCCTTTACACGTGCTCACTTGACACCTTCGAGGATGGTATACTACTTGGCACTCAACTCGTGTGCATGCATAGGTATTGTCGGAACACTACGGACGACGAGGAGGAGTGCAAGCGCCAAGGAACAACTACACCATCCGCGAGAGAAGCATGGAAGCGACGATGGAAGAAGAAGACGGAGACAGCTCCCAGGACCCGGACATCCGGCCAGGACCCCGGACATCCGGTCCCTGGAACCTCACCCACAGCAGCCGCCCAGCCGCCAAGTACCATCAGCGGCCGGACATCCGGCGCCAGCCCCGGACATCCGGCGCCTCGCCAAAGCCCGGACATCCGGCCCCTTCCCCCGGAAATCCGGCATCGACGACAGAACGCACCCGAAGTTTGGCCACTTCAGCCCGGACATCCGGCGACTCGCGAAGCCCCGGACATCCGACCCCTGCCTGCGTGCAGAGACGGGCCAGAAGCCCATGTATCCCCTCCTCACTTACCGCTTCGTGGCTTAGACTATATATACTCCTCCCCCTCCTACTAGTTAGGGTTAGCAAAGGATTAGCTCATTTAGAGATAGAGCTTTGCTCATCCATATCGGATCTACTCCACGAGAGAGACTGCGGCCCCTCTACGGAGAAGATCCACCTTGGATTCAAGACCCCTCATGGGAAGATCCCCTCGTGGATTCAAGACCTCCTCACGGAGAAGAACCGGTTACCGTTTGTATCGTCCGTTGTTGACTTTGGATCTTGTATCTTACCTTTGCGTTCATCTATCTAGCGGATGTGTGATCTATTCTTGTTGGTTGTGTGATTTCTCTCGTGCTCCTCTCGTGTTTCCCTCGTGTTTCCCCTCGTGTTCATCACGTTCCTCATAGGGATTCGCTCCTTTCGTGAAAGATCGGCCATCTAGGGTTCCACCCTACATCACATTGCTGCCGACCTGCTGGCCGGTAGGCAGCGGGAGGACGACGACGTCCCAATGGAGAACATGGTAGTCGACGATCCGGCGCCAACCCCCTCCTCCGCGCCATCCTCGCCGGTTGATTGCACCATGACCATCGGCGAGGCCCGTGCCCAATATATGGACAGGGTGAGGCAGATGCGTGAGGAGCAGTTCCGGGAGGCGCAGGCCGACGCCGCCTACAACCACCATCTCCTCCAGGAGCACCTGCAGGTGGAGGAGCAGATCGCCGCGGAGCGGGCGGAGCAGGAGGCGCTGCTCGACTCGTACCGCTCCGCCCGCAAGGGCCGCCTCGAGCGCTGGCGGTACCGCATGCGGGTGGCGGAGGTTGCGGCCGCCTACAAAGAGGCTAGCAAAGAGGGCGATGAAGCGGGCGAGGCGCTGTTTGGCGAGACCGAGGACGAGGCGAGGGACAATGCCGGCTCCGATGAGTCCCCGCTCCGCTGGCGTCGACGAGGCCCCGCGGCGCCAACAACGAGGCAGAGGACACCGCCGAGGCCCCGCCCCGCCAACAACGAGGCAGAGGACATCGCCAGCTCAGCCGAGGCCCCACCCTGCCGGCAACGTGGGGGAGGATTTCCACCGCTCCGCTGAGGCGCCGCCCGCCGGCAACGAGACAGAGGACATCGCCGGCTCCGCGGAGGCCCCGCCCCGCTGCCAACGAGGCCGCGCCACACAGAAAACGAGGAAGAGTAGAACACGGTAGGTCGCCGCCGCTCGGGTCCAAGTAAGGCCACCGCTGCTACCCTCTGGTTGAAGCCAAGCTAGGCGGGTTGACCATTTACGGCCGGTTAGCTTCTTGGCGGCTACGTGGAGTCGGAGAGCTGCGCTGGAGAAGAACGCTGCTTCTACTTAATTGCTGGTGCAGTTGGCTGACTGACACGTGGGCCCAACAGGCCACATGTCAGTTATGCAACTGCACCTGCAGTTAAGTCACTGAAGCTTCTGTTCGGCTCAGCGGGACACAGGTGGGTAGCTTCGGTTAATTAATTATACCTCCAGTGCACCCCTTTTTAGTTGAAGAATGTATGAAATGTAATGAAATCCGGCATGTTTATATGAAATCCGACCGTGTATGAATGAATTTATTTCGATTAGTTTGAATTCCTGTATCACCGGCATTGGATGAACATGCAAAACAATACGTACTAGCATTATTCCCAGGGTGATCACCTCGTTTGCAGCAGTTTCACATGTACTCCCTCCGGTCCTTTCTAGTCGTGCATACACGTTTTGTCTGCAGTCAAAGTATCTCTACTTTGACCAATCTTATACAAAAAAGTATGCACTTTCACAATGTGCAAAGTAAAAAAGGAACAGAAGGAGTACAAAGAGTTTGAGCAGCTTTTTAGCGTTTCTGTACAGTGCAATCAAACACACAGGCCTGGCAATTCATAGAGAACATTCAAAACAATCGATGATTATGCATCTCAGCGACTCACATGTCAGAGGCAATATTTACTTCACAACTAAAGAATAAAGAAAAAATTGATCAACGCTGCTGACAGCAAAGGGCGTCCCATTCGAAAATATCAAACGCATGTCTTGCTAAAATCAATGAGCAAAATTTGACAAGGTTGTCCCATTCCAAAATATCAAATGCCTACGATTGTGGAATGGGCAGGGTTTGCCATCTGTTCGGACATTGACATGGCACCTCGTGCTAAATAAACCAGCTGTTCTTTTTGTGCAGTTCCACCAAAATCAACCAAATTCGCGCATAGCTTGTATGATTTCGCCCTTATATGTTGCAACGCTTGAACTTATCGGCACCTCCTTTCTTGTGGTGGAAATAAATGATTCGATGTATTCATGAACATTTTGTGCAGTTCCCATTGAAATCAAGCTGAGCACCCCTGTTTGCACAAATACAAAAAAGTGATTAGTATAAAGCAAACTGTACTATGAATTGACAGTTTCAACAAGCATATACATGGTCCATGTAGAGCACACTTTTAGAAAAATGGAACTCACCAGAAAGAATCCTAGAACAACATTGTACTCGCGTATCACAGCAAAAAAATGGGGATTTGTCAGTCCTTCTGAGCTGAAGTTAGTTTGGTCTTGTGGGGAGTAATGTAACCATCATTCAACTGCTCCTTCTGATGAGAAGATAGACAGGGCTTCTTCATCCTGGCATAATCGGAACTAGTCACTCCACGTACTCCATATTCTTCTTCAGAGGAAGATGATCCTGTTTTGCAAAGACAAGAGGACTACTAAATGCTAGCATCCATGTTTGCTCGAAAAAAAGGAAAGGAAATATTTAAAACAGCACAGATGAAGCACTTCTCAAGGACAATACCACTTTTTCATGACAGTATCTAAACAGTAGCACAACACCAATAGAGATGACAAAGCTCAATCATATGGATGAAATCAGTGGGCGAGTACCAACCTTTGTCAGGAGGCTTATTGTGTAGAGCATACAGATGAAGCACTTCTCCGGAACCATCTATTGCTATCTACGGTGGTGGCCATGCTTACTATATACTCCTCGATTAGTTTAATGTTTCCAACATCTTCTTGTGCAGTTCCACTAAAATATATGGTATCTTCAAAGAAGATCCCTGTTTGCACAAGTAGAGATAATTACATATTACATTAAGAGTGGCATCAAGTCAGTGGCAAAACAATTGCTCGTTCCAGCCATAGCAATAAATTAAGATGCAAAACTATATCATTACTTGTGTCATCACAGTTCCAGTGCTTCATTACAGCACCGGGAGTTGATTTTTGTTCTTCTGCTTGTTCTTCCCCTTCATCACTTGGTTCAATATCAGACAAGCTTCACTTTCAATGTAAGATTTGGCAGGTCAATTAGGGAGCACAAGTATAGTACTAAACTTAATTTTCTGATGAAAGTGGCAAAATACAGGCCAACAGTTGTGAAATATCCTTATCTTACCTCAATGGGATATTACGGTGCACATACAGATTGGAAGTCTTGTCTCCATTTGTGCAGTTCACTAAAATCAGGCAACATTATCGTACAAGTAGCACAACATATGAAAGCACACTGCAAAATCATGTGAAAGAAGGCTAGTACTGACCTCTCATGATGCAGAATTCAAACAACTCACAAGAAGAAGATCTGAACCAAATTCGCCTTAACGGATAGGAAGTAAGATCTCCTCTTGTGCAGTTCCACTAAGATCAAGCAATCAAGCAACGTTGTCGGTGTGACATTTTGGTTGAACTGCACAAAACACTCTTAAAACAAAGTGTTTTGTGAAGTGCAACAAAAGGTCACAATGGCAACGAGGTGAAGTAGATAACACTGTTTACACAGAGGTGCAAAGGAAACAACTAGTGGTCAATAACGGTGGATGACACAGAAGCCAACAAAAAGAAGCATCTACCTTATCTAAATGGGAAAGAAAGCAAGACAGTAGCATTTCTCAAACGGTGGCATTGATTAATATTAACATAGAGATTATATTAACAATAAAATTCGTTAAACATGTAATTTGCTTTTAACTGTGGCATTGCATCAATTTTCCAGCGGCATTATTAGAGGGTGTTTGTTTACAGGGACATTTTGGTGTAGGGACTAAAAAAACTTCATGTCAGTCCCATCTAAACCAAACAGGAGGGACTTTTAGGGACTAAAAGTGGGCATTTGGGACTAAAGAAAGAAGACCCCGAGGGAGTCTTTTTGGGACTTTTTCCAACAGTTGCCCCTGCCACGCATCGCACCTTGTCTCTATTAGTTCATTACTAGGGGTAACATGGTCTTTTAGCATGTCATTTAATAACCTCTAGTCCATGTTTAGTCCCTGGAACCAAGCAGGTAGGGACTAGGGAGTTTTTAACCAAACAGGGCCTTAGATTAACAACAGCTAATGAGTTGCACGGGACAGTGGACGCACCAGCACCATGTGCATCTACCGATGTACTGTGGTCATGCACAGTCTATTGCAACAAAGAACAAACAACCAAGGAGCATATTTGTGTTGGTCCCAGTTTTGTTATCTTTAGACACCTTTCCCTATGTGAGCGCAGCAAATCTAGTCCTGCTCAAACTCTACAGCCTTGACCCTTCCTTTCCTTTTTGAACTAGTACTTTCGCCCCTTCCTTTCCTCTTTGAACCACGTCCTAGATTTATGCGATACAACTTTCCCCACTACTTTCCCCCATTCCTTTCCTCTTTGAACCACGTCGTAGATTCATGTTATACAACTTTCCCCCTTCATTTCCTCTTTGAACGACGTCCTAGATTCATGCTATATACAACTTTTCCCACTACTTTCCCCCACTCCTTTCCTCTTTGAACCACGTCCTAGATTCATGGTATACATGCAGCTAGAGCAATGCATGTGGAGTAAGTAAATTATACCTTAAGGTTCTAGGGGCGTGGTTCGGTGGGCGACGGGATGGCGGCGAACAAGAAGGGGTTGGAGGCCCTCCCGCGCCGCCGCTGGGTGGAAAGTGAACAGCTGCGCCGGTAGTCCCTCGCCGACGGCGACAGCGTTAAGCATCCTTCCCTTCCCGGCGGACGGATCCTGCCGGCTCTTTGAGCAGCAGTGAGGGGAGAGAGAGGCCAACGAAGTCTTGTTTAGATCTGGAGAGGGCGAGAGAGTGTGAAGAGAGCAACTACAAGCGCTGAGGCTCCAGCGGGAGAGGGCGAGTGAGTGTGAAGAGAGCAACTACAAGCGCTGAGGCTCCAGCATGTATATATATACTGGAGAGAGAGTGTGAAGCATGCAAACCCTAGAAAACATTTTGACCAGTCAAAGAATCCTCCTGGCACAAATTATGCTCAAGTGTAGTTATCGAACCCGAGACCTCAAGTTTGATGAGCGAACAGCCTAACCAGCTACACAACCCTCCCGTTATGTTCAACGAGAGGGAAATAACCTTTTATGCATTCCTGCATTCGTGTGACAAGCATGCCGTGTTTTTGTGTGTGTGTGGGAGTCATTGGGATTTCAATCATAATCGTGTCATGTCGTTTTGGTCGTAAGACTATCCACAGTGGTGCAGAAATAATGCAGCCTTAGTCACCTTACCTCTCTCCACGTAGTACGTTGGGTCCCACCAGTCAGAGGGTGAAACAAACAAATTAATAAGAAAAATTAAAAGCGCCAGCGGTGTATCTTACCTCACACATCTCGCTACTGCTCGGGAACACTGTCCAATTGATCCCTCTGTTCGCTCACATACTATTTTAAGTGAATCCTTATTATAACATGCACACAAAATTTGGGCACCTGTATTCGACTTAAGTCAGTGTGCCACCGTATCTCGCATACTTACTACTCCCTCCGTCTAGGTGTAATAAGTCACGTTAGAAGGTGCAACGGGACCAAGGTGCGTGCGTGTGCGTGTGTGTGCGTATGTGTGTGTGTTTAACAGCATGTGTGTGTTAGAGAGAGCGACAGATCGACCTACTCCTACAGAGAGATGTTGTGTAGTGTACGATTTTAGCCGCGAGAGTCGGTGCATCCTCTCGTTTCCGGGCGTGTCCGGTAGGGACATGCGGACAGCTGCCACGCCCGCTCCTGACCAGCCTGGCCCACCCAAAGCCCCTCCATCGCCCGCGCGCGCTTCCCGCCCGAAACGGTCAGCGCCGCTCCAAAGAATCGGTGCCGCATTCATGCCCGGGCAGAGCGGACGCGACCTCTCACTGGCGCAAGAGTGATGGTTGCTTCGTCCGTCCAACTTACTGCTGGGTCTATGTGATTTGACGGCTCACTGGTCTTTATTACTGAGGTGGTAGGACTGCTGGATGTCCCACGCTTTCGGCGAAAGGAGGTACTACTACTAGATTACAATTTTCTCCATTCTTACAGCGGAGGCGTGCAAGAGCGGTGAAAACACGCAGGCTCAGTGATTACATGGCCCACCTCACACTATCACCGTGCGACACCTAACTCTTTACATAGTACTCCCTCTGTTCCTAAATATTACTAGATGAGTCCTCGCGCGTTGCCGCGGAACAGCGGTATATCTCTCTGCGCAAAATTATCGATTTCATAGAACTAAAAAAACTCTATAACCGCATGACAAATGTGGTAGCCAAACTAAATAAACTCCCATCATCATTTAGATCATCCCACGTAAGGAAAAAAGATCAGCCAACTCCTACTGCATAATGGGAATATATTTTTCTTTTTGACATGTTAATGGGACTTAAAAGCTCACTTACATGCATGCTACGGGTGCATGCTTGCATGCAGACATGTTGATGTGATTTAAAACCCACTCACATGCATGTGCCACGGTATTTCTGCATGCTTGCATGTGGCTTAGTGCGGAGCCTCTCAACGTCTAGATCAGGCCGCTATTATGGACTGATTTACTTCATCTAACGGCTACATCAATTTTGATGATGTGGCTCAAGGAGAGGATAGAGAATTCCTAGTAGTGGGGGCTAGCTATTACTAGTAGATAAGTCTTTGTAGAGATTCCACTACATACGGAACAAAATGAATGAATCTACACTTAAAATGCATCTATATACATCCGCATGTGGTTCATGGTGAAATCTCTATAAAAACTTATATTTAGGAACGGAGGAAGTACTAGTATAGTACGTACTGTAATTTATCAGCGAGATAAATTTGTACAATGCTATGAAGCTTCCAGCTTCTGTTACATGTATCTTGCGTCCATGGTTGCCTGTTGCAACATTTCATCAAATACAAAGGAGACTAACATGCATGCTATTGCATCTCAATGATTGACAGATCATAGCAAATATGTACTCCCTCCGTTCCAAAATAAGTGTCTCAACTTTGTGCAAACTTTAGTACAAAGTTGTACTACTACTAAAGTTGACACTTATTTTGGAACAGAGGCAGCTAAAGAAAAAAACGATCCATGCAGTCCCTAGCCCTTGAACCGTGAACCCTGACCAGGCTTCAATTTGCTGGCAACGTTCGAGCTTCCTAATAAATGAAGTTTGCAACCTTTTGACCATCGGATCATTTTGTGCAGTTTCACCAAAATCGAGATGAGCATCCCTATGGCAAAGAAATTGAAGAAGCGTGATTAGAATAAGATTACTGGGACTAGTTGATGAGACATAAACTCATCACAAATACAGTACGTAGAAGCCAGTAGAGGTATGTGTGGGGCAAAGAAGTAGAGAAATATCCACAGGGAGTGATGTGGGCAGCTGGAGCAGTGGTGCAAGCCGGCTGTAAAGGGAGTTGTACCTGAGGGACATAGCTCAACCTTGAGGAGGGCGGCGGGAGGCGGCAACTGCCCACGTCGCGGCAGTGAGCAAGGGACGAAGGCAACCTCACCGGCTTTGTGAGAGAGAACGGCGGGGACCCCTGATCGGGACGTGCCGACAGTGGGTTTTCGCCGTCGGCGACGGCCACCGCATCTACACTAAGCATCCACCCCTTCCCCAAGCGGACGTGATTCGCCGGGATGTTAGAGATGTGGCCACAGTCGTTTTGTGCGAGAGAGTGTGAAGAGAGCAACCCCAACAAGCAACCGTGTAGGCTGGCCCGTCCTGACTATGTATAGAGTGGAGCGATTTCCTTTTCTCTCCATATGAACCTATCATATTGCGTACGTGCCACTGAAGAAAAAAAACTTTATTTATAAATGACGCGGCACCTACTACTCGTTCTCCTATAACCTTGCGCTTGGCATCTCCAAAATATTAACCTTGCGATTGGCTCTTCACCTCTTTGGGAAGTCGAGCAATAATGGTAGTGCAGTATATATTGTTTTGGCTATATGAGACCGAATGAATTGCTGCACGTCCACCACGTGGGCGAGGGTCGAGGGGCGAGGGAGAGTGCTACATACGGACCAAAATGAGTGAATCTACACTCTAAAATACGTCTATATACATCAGTGTTTGGAGTATGTACTAGTAGTTCATATTGAAATCTACTAAAGGACATATATATTCCAAACAATATGATATAATCTCTATAACCAAGGTAGTAGGGACGAGGAGTAAACAGAGGGAGTAGTAAATTTTTCTCCTCGTCCTGCGAGCCACCGCGTGCATGGGCGAGGGAGCGGGCGTAAGGCGGAGCAAGCTTCACCTCATCCTGCGAGCCACCGCGCCCGTGGGCGGGGGAGACGGCGTACTAAGCAAGCTTCTCCTCGTTCTGCGAGTTGACGGGACACATCAAAAGTACTCCAGTGTATAGAGCCTTGCCTCTAAGGTAGGCCCCACATGGTTTGCCTCTTTTTTTAACATAACACGTCAAGTCGCAATTTGTTTGTTCACCCGTGGTAGACGATCCTCCCTCCACCAAGTGGACAACCAGTACACGTGCCAAATTACCACGTGGGCTGCCTTTTTCGTACAGAAATGAGCTCCACCGTGTACCCGCGCGGGTGTGGTTGGGAAAGAGACGGGAGTACGTGCGCCGTGCATGCACCTCTTCTCTTCGTGCACGTCCCCCACCTACACGGGTGTGTGTGAGAGATACAAACCGTGTTCGTGAGTGTTTTTTGTTTTGGGGTGGGGGGTGGGGTGGGGGTTGATTTCGTGAATTATTTGTGGGAATATGTGTCGATGACATCTCAAACAAAATTTTGCATGCAATGTGTGTGAAATGGAGGCCTATCCATATCATACATAGAGGGTCGGGCAATCCACGAGAAGAGAGTGAGCGGTCATAGCTATCGATAGAGTCGAAGAGAGGATCAAGTGGGTGGGTGCGAGATCGATGAAGAGAGCCATCGAAATTGTGTGTGTGTGCAAGTAAAAGATATAGGGCTACTGGCCTACCGGAACGTTAGAGGGCACATGTCAAGTTTGTGTGTGGCAGGGAGACATGACTAGAGCGCTCGATGTACCGGAGTGTGTGGGGGGAGGGGTAGCCAGAGGCCTAACTATAGAGGTAGAATGACTCGTATATGTGTTGACAAGGAGAAACCCAGCTATGTCTTGAGGGAGATCGGTCGACATCCATACATAACTGAAGGACGGGAAATATGATGGGACAGAGAGAGAGAGGAGAGAGAGGGAGGGAGAGGGAGGGAGAGGGGTAGAGTGATGGATGGGTGATGGAGTTGCTTCTCGAAGATGGTGAGAGAGGCCTATTAGACAAACTGAGGGTGGAACTGCAATGTTATCAATAAGAGTGGGGATGTGTTCCTGTGTGTGCCTGTGCGTGATAGATCTGTCGGGACGCATCCATGGATGATGAAGGGGAACCATGTGTTTGGTAAGCAAACCTAACTAGATCGGTAGATCAATTGTTGTTTGTCGGAGGAAGGGAGAGACACAACTAATGAGGTAGATCAATGGACGTGTGGGTAAAAACGAGTTATAAGGACCTAGCTAGCTATATGTATACCGAGAGATCGGTCGGTGTACGTCCATTTGTCAGAGGCAAATAAGGCCCAGCGAGACGGATAGACAGAGAGAATGGAGCTAGGAGGTGGTGCGAGAGGCCCAACTACTAGCTAGATAGGGGGAGGACTGTGCGGTTGTGAGATCGATGAAAAGATGATGCGGAGCATCCTACGGTCATCCCCATGGACCTACCACCGTCTCATCAAGAGCCAAGAGGACCTATGACACGAGCACGAGCTAGAGCTCTCGAGAACGAGGTGACTTCCTTCCTTAGTGATATCACATATGATCCACTCGAGACATGGCTACTACCTAAGTCCGATATGCTATGCATGATTAGGTGTCAAGAGGAGCCTCCCGAGGATGCACGTGAAGACGGACAAGCCGCCAAGTCCATGGATGAAGAGAACAAACGAAAACGGGCAAGTTCACCTTCCAGGCCCCGGACATCCGGCCATGACCCCGGACATCCGGCCCCTGGAGCATCCACAGCAGCAGCAGCCCAGACGCCCAAGCCTACAGGGCCCGGACATCCGGCGCCACGCTACAAAACATCCAGAAGTTTTGCCCTCCAGCCCGGACATCCGGCCTCTCCTGAAGTCCCGGACATCCGGCCCGTTGCCCGGACATCCGGCCACCCCTGTCTGCGCATAGTAAGGGCCGAGGCCCGTGTACCCCTTCGACTCCCTAGACTATATATACTCTTTCTCCTCCATCTTTCTAGGGTTAGCATTGGTTTAGCTCATATGTGAGATAGAGCATTGCTCATCCATACGGATCTCCTCCTCGAGAGAGACTGCGGCCCCTCTTCGGAGACGATCCACGTTGGATTCAAGACCCCCTCTTGGGTGCCCCCCTCAAGACCTCCTTTCGGAGAAGAACTGGTTACCTATGTATCGTCCCTTGTTGGATTTGGATCATGTATCTCTTTGTGTTTCGAGGATCTAGCACATGTGTGATTGTTCTTGTTGGTTTGAGTGATTCTCTCATGTCTTCCCCTCGTGTTCCCCTCGTGTTCTTCGTGTTCTTAGTTGGGATCCGCTCCTTTCATGAAAGATCGGCCATCTAGGGTTCCACCCTACATCATCTTGGTATCATGAGCCACGTTGATCACGATTTCGGAGCCCCCTCTCTTTGTTTTCTAGCTTGATTTTGTTGTTTTTCGTCCTAATCCGAAAATTGCCCCAATTTTTTTTGTGATTTGTTGGTGTGATGAAGTTTTGTTGGATTTGATCCGCGGATTTCGTGTGTTGCAGGTAGATCTAGCTTTTCCCCATCTTTTCCCCAATTTACAAAATCTTCTGAATTTTGCCCCGGATTTGACCTCTCCACGCGGTGTTCATCCACGGATCCCGATGCCGGACATCCGGCCCGACCAGCCCGGACATCCGGCCATCAGCCCGGACATCCGACCATCAGCCCGGACATCCGGCCCCTGACAGCATCAACTCCATCCTCCACTTCGTTTACCGCCTAACTTTCGTCCAATTTTGTTCCGGAGCCCACATACACTTCCGCATACCACCACCACTTCCGCATAAAACCACCATAGCCTTTCACGCTACCACCTCCGACAATTTTGACCCATTTTGTTTTGAGAATTTGAGTTGTGGTTTCCGTATCCTATTGTGTTTCGGCTATCTAGGTACGGTTCGGCAACAACATCACCATCGCTCATCTTCGCCAAGGACTACTACGAACGGCTACATTGGTATCACCTTCACCTTCATATCATCTTGGTATAGCGATATCATCATACTCTCTTGCATTTGCATTGATAAACCCATGGCTTTACTTTTGCGTAGCTTACCCATCGAGACTAGCCTTTGAGTATTGCCGGCAACGTGACTTGTGCACATTAGTGTTCATACTTCACATAGCATACATACCATCATTGAGTTGCATATCTAGGTATCATCTCTTGTGTCACAAAAGTTGTCTTCGCATACACAATTGCTATCTTGGTTCGTGAAGCATTGCATGGGAAAAGAGCTCAAACAACAAAGAGCCAAACAAGCTTTTAAGCAAAAGGGAAAGATAGGCAAAGAGCTTAAGCAAGAACCATAGCATCATACAACATTAAGATTGTCATACTCGATCATCTTGGATCAAAGCATAGAAACATCATACATATAGCATACTTGGGATAGAAGTCGTTGCATTTTTGCTTAGTAGGTTGTGCACAAGTTCGTATCCGCCTATTGTGCAATCGTGCTAGCGTCTCTCTAGTGTTGTGCAACAAGAGCATCTTGGTGGATTCCACATTTTGGCTCACCCTTGGTTGCCCAACCCCACTTATCTATTTGCGTGTGTGTTTCCGTGTACCATATCTTGTTATTGGTCTACTTGTTGCATTTGCAAATTTGTGAATCTTTTCCAACATTATTGAGTCTCACTTACAATTGCATCAAATTTTGTGCCACCATCCTAACCAAGCTCCACCATAAGCTTTTACTTGTGTAGGTGTGAGAACCGACAAGAAACGGTACCAATTGTGCTATAACCTTGCTACACATTGGAGTGATCTTTGATCCATTTTCAACATCGGTCAAGGTACCTTTGGTATTGGTTCTTCTCTTTCTCCCACTCACATATCTTTGTTTGGAATGATGGATAGGCCAAGTACTTCTACCAATCCACTCTTCTTGGAGCAAGACGACGACATGTCATCCTACGTCACCAAGACTCAACTATTTGGTGCACACCGAGCTTTGCATCAAGAACAGTTTCCTTTGGGCGATCGCATCGACAACCTCGCCACCGATCTACGACAATCTGAGCAACGTACAAGAGACTACTTCGACACATCCATGAGTTCCCTCAAAGAAGATATCTGAACCATGATGGTCCGCTCTTCTACAACTTCGTCCTCGTCAAGATGGAGCCGCTCAAGTCGACACTACGACGACACCATCTCCGGTTCAAGTACACCGACATCGAACACTCTTCGTCGTGCCGCGCGTCAAGACCGTCAAGCTAACCGCAATCCTCTACACGACACCGACTCTCAAGAGCATCGACATCGTCACAACCAAGCTGCTTTCGCACAAGCACAAGAACGGCAACGCCAACGACAACACGAACAAGAGGAGCGAGCGCAACAACATCAAGATGCACAAGACGCCGAGGCGCAACGTCAAGAACGACAACTACGTGAAGCTCAAGCACTTGAGGCGCAACGTGCTCTTCAAGACTCAAGTCGTGCCGTAGCCAATCGAGGCCGACAAGCTCGACTACATCAAGAAGCACTTCACCAAGAAGCTCAAGAAAGGATTTACGAAGCACGTGTGCATCGACAAGCTCCTCGACATGATCGACAAGCTCCTCCTCATGCGAGACAAGAACGTCAAGTCCATCGAGAGCAAGAAGACAATGGACCACCTCCTCGCCAAGAGCATCATGAGGAAGACAACCCTCCTCACCAAGAGCAACATGAGGAAGACAACCCTCCTCGCCAAGAGCGACATGAGATTGCCAATCCTCACCGACATGGGCGTCATCATCCCCGACCCCAACACAATGAAGAGCAACGATATGGCAAGCTAAAGTTCACCATGCCCAAGTTTACCGGAAGCAATGACCCCGAAGAGTACATATCATGGGCATTGAAGGTTGACAAAATCTTCCGCTTGCACAACTACGAAGTAGAGAAGAAGATCGCAATGGCATCCCTCGAATTCCAAGACTACGTCCTCATTTGGTGGGAACAAGTCATTGAGCGCCATGCGGCAAGAGGTGAACCACCCATCACCACTTGGGCACAAATGAAGGATGTCATGAGAGCACGATTCGTGCCAAACTACTACAGCCGCAACCTCTTCAAGAAACTCCAACAACTCAAGCAAGGAACCAAGAGCGTTGAAGAGTACTACAAGGAAATGGAGATTGCCATGATACGAGCCAATGTTAAAGAAGATGATGAGCAAACTATGGCACGTTTCTTGAATGGACTCAATCACCCTATCAAGAAGATTGCCGACTTCCAACCATACTCGAACCTCATCGAGCTAGTGCATCAAGCTACCAAAGCGGAATGGCAAGTACAAGACGACTTCAAGTATGCCAAGTTCTCATCCAAGTCCTATGGCCTCTCGAATAATCAAGCTTCGACGACTCCCACCACGAGCAATGGAGACAAGTCAAGTTACAAGAAAGCTTCGACAAGCTCAAGTCGTCCTCCTACTACAAGCAACTTCAAGCCGAAAGCTTCATCATCATCTACTCCAACCGATGAGACCATCAAGAAAAGTTCCATCAAATGTTTCACATGCGGAGGCCAAGGCCACAAGTCCTTCGAGTGCACAAACAAGCGCACCATGATCCTCAACGACGACGGCACCTATGACTCCATGAGTGAAGGAGAAATGGAAGCTCTTGAGCAAGTGGCCATGCACCGACAAGTGAACAATGAAGAAGAAGACAATCACATCTTTTGTGATGAAGCCTCAAGTCCCGCTCTTGTTGTCTCCAAGGTCTTGACTCTTCAACATCAACAGACGAAGATCAACGATGCCATATCTTCCACACAAAGGCCGGCATCAATGGACGGTCCGTCAAGGTCATCATCGATGGAGGGAGTTGCCATAACTTGGCAAGTGAAGAACTATGCTCCAAACTCCAATTGGTCAAGATGAAGCACCGCACCCCTACAAGGTTCAATGGCTAAGCGATACCGGCACCATACAAGTCGACCATCGGGTACAAGTCTGTTTCAAGATCGGCGCCTATGAAGACACTTTGGAGTGTGATGTCCTTCCGATGACTGTGTGCCACCTCCTTCTTGGACGGCCATGGCAATTTGACCGAGGTGTCATTCACAATGGGCGTACAAATCACTATAGCTTCAAGATGAAAGGGGAAGAGTTTGTGCTACGTCCTATGTCTCCAAGCCAAGTGCTCGCCGACAAGCAAAACACCCATCGTGGAGAGAATAGTGAGAGAGTGAACCACCAAAAAGAGAGCGAGCGCCACAAGCCCAAATTGAGTGACTCCACGATGAGCGACAAGAAAAACTTAGTCCTATTTGCCACCAAACGTGAGATGAGAGAAGTGTGTGAGAACCCATCAAGTGTCCTACACTATGTCCTATTGTGCAAGGATGAGGCACCAAAGACTAACAACTCTCACGATCTACCTTTGGTGTTACCTTCTTTATTGTAGGAATTCCAAGATGTTTTCCCCGATGAGCTACCTCCGGGTCTACCTCCACTACGAGGCATTGAGCACCGAATTGATCTCATCTCCGGAGCGCCGCTTCCAAACAGAGCGCCCTACCGCGTCAACCCCGAAGAAACCAAAGAAATTCAAAGGCAAGTAAAGCATCTCATAGACCATGGACATGTGCGTGAATGTTTGAGTCCTTGTGCCGTACCGGTCATTCTTGTGCCAAAACGAGGCGGTAGCTTTCGCATGTGTTCCGATTGTAGACCTATCAATGCTATCATCGTTCGTTATAGGTATCCCATTCCACGCCTTGATGATATGCTTGATGAACTTTGCGGTGCCACTATCTTTTCCAAAATTGATCTTAAAAGTGGTTACTATCAAATCCGCATACAAGAGGGTGATGAATGGAAAACCGCTTTCAAAACAAAGTTTGGTCTATATGAGTGGTTAGTCCTGCCTATGGGTTTATCGGAAGCACCCGGTACTTTCATGCGTCTTATGCATTACGTGTTTCGCCCTTACATTGGTGAATTTGTTGTTGTCTACTTTGATGATATCCTTGTATTTAGCAAATCTCTCAAAGAGCATGTCACCCACCTTCGCACCGTGCTACAAACTCTTCGAAAAGAGCAACTTTATGCTAATATGGAATAATGCCTATTTGGTGTTGATAAGCTTGTTTTCTTGGGTTTCGTAGTATCTTCTAAGGGTGTTCATGTTGACGAATCTAAGATCAATGCTATTAAAACTTGGCCCCAACCAACCAATTTGCAACAAGTGTGTAGTTTTCTTGGTTTAGCCGGTTTCGATCACAGATTTGTGAAAGATTTTAGCACCATTGCTTCACCTTTGCATGCTTTGAGTAAGAAAAATGCACCGTTTGTTTGGGGAACATCTCAAGATATCGCTTTCAATGAGCTTAAGAATTTGTTTACTCATGCTCCCGTGCTTGCATTACCCAACTTTGACAAACCTTTCGAAATTCATTGCGATGCTAGTGGTAATGGCATAGGAGGTGTGTTAATGCAAGAGAAGCGCCCAATTGCTTATTTTAGTGAGAAACTCTCCGGAGCGCAACTCAATTACCCTATCTATGACAAAGAGCTATATGCTTTGGTGCGAGTTTTGCATGAATGGGAACATTACCTACGCCCTCATGAGTTCATCATCCATACCGACCATGAAACGCTTAAATACCTTAAGGGTCAAACTAAGTTGAACAAGCGTCATGCTAAATGGAGTGAGTTCATTGAGTCGTTTCCTTATGTCATCAAGTACCTTAAAGATAAGGAAAATGTTGTGACGGATGCACTTTCCTGTATATGCATGCATGTTAATCAACTTGAGTTAAATGTCATTGGCTTTGAGCATATAAAAGACTTGTATGAGCATGATCCTACATTTTCTATTCCTTATGCCAAGTGTTTGACGCATACTTCTTGGGATCGATACTACATCAAAGATGGATATCTTATGAGAGCTAACAAACTTTGCATCCCCGAGTCCTCTCTTCGCTTGTTGCTTTTGCAGGAATCTCATGGAGGAGGACTCATGGGACATTTTGGACGCGACAAGACATTTGCTACGCTCTCCAAGAACTAGTTTTGGCCCAAGATGTTCCGCGACGTCAATCGCTTCACCAACCGATGCTCTACATGTCGCAAAGCTAAGTCCAAAGCTCAATCTCATGGCCTCTATATGCCACTTCCAATTCCATATCACCCATGGGAAGACATTAGCATGGACTTTGTGCTTGGTTTGCCTAGAACTCGAAATGGCAAGGATTCCGTTTTTGTTGTTGTGGACCGATTCTCCAAAATGGCACATTTCATTCCTCGCAACAAGATAGACGATGCTTCACATGTTGCAAATTTGTTTTGTAGGGAAATCTTGCGCCTTCATGGAGTGCCAAAGACGATTGTCTCGGACCGCGACGTCAAGTTCTTGAGTTACTTTTGGAAGACATCATGCGCCAAGCTCGGAATCAAGCTTTTGTTCTCTTCGGCATACCATCCACAAACCGACGGCCAAATGGAGGTGACCAACCGCACGCTCTCCACACTACTACGCGTGTTGATAAAGAAGAACATCATGGAGTGGGAGGAGTGCCTACCCATCGCCGAGTACGCCTACAATCGTGCAAGATATTCGACTACCGGCAAGTCCCCCTTCGAGGTCGTCTATGGCTTCAACCCATTGTCTCCATTGGACATTCTACCTCTACCGCTACAAGAGCGCACAAACATGGACGCGAGTGCCCGAGTCAACTTCCTCAAGAAGATGCACGAAGATACAAGAAACACCATCGAGCGCCAAGTACAACGACTCGCGACCAAGCTCAACATCAACAAGCAACCCATGATGTTCAATGTTGGAGATCTTGTGTGGCTACACCTTCGCAAGGATCGCTTCCCCAAGGAACGCAAGTCCAAGCTACTACCCCGAGCGGATGGACCCTTCAAGGTGCTTGCACGCTACAACAACAACGCATACAAGATCGACATCCCACGCGACAAGTACTCCGTGAGCGACATCTTCAACATCAAAGATCTATCCCCGTACCATGGTGATGAGGATTTCGATCCGAGGTCGGATCTTTCCCAAGGGAGGGGAGATGATGCGGAGCATCCTACGGTCATCCCCATGGACCTACCACCGTCTCATCAAGAGCCAAGAGGACCTATGACACGAGCACGAGCTAGAGCTCTCGAGAACAAGGTGACTTCCTTCCTTAGTGATATCACATATGATCCACTCGAGACATGGCTGGTACCTAAGTCCGATATGCTATGCATGATTAGGTGTCAAGAGGAGCCTCCCGAAGATGCACGTGAAGACGGACAAGCCGCCAAGTCCATGGATGAAGAGAACCAACGGAAATGGGCAAGTTCACCTTCCAGGCCCCGGACATCCGGCCCCTGGAGCATCCACAGCAGCAACAGCCCAGACGCCCAAGCCTACAGGGCCCGGACATCCGGCGTCCAGCCCGGACATCCGGCCAAAGCCCGGAAATCCGGCCAAAAGCCCGGACATCCGGCGCCACGCTACAGAACATCTAGAAGTTTTGCCCTCCAGCCCGGACATCCGGCCCCCAGCCCGGACATCCGGCCTCTCCTGAAGTCCCGGACATCCGGCCCGTCGCCCGGACATCCGGCCACCCCTGTCTGCGCACAGTAAGGGCCGAGGCCCGTGTACCCCTTCGACTCCCTAGACTATATATACTCTTTCTCCTCCATCTTTCTAGGGTTAGCATTGGTTTAGCTCATATGTGAGATAGAGCATTGCTCATCCATACGGATCTCCTCCTCGAGAGAGACTGCGGCCCCTCTTCGGAGACGATCCACGTTGGATTCAAGACCCCCTCTTGGGTGGTCCCCCTCAAGACCTCCTTCCGGAGAAGAACCGGTTACCTATGTATCGTCCCTTGTTGGATTTGGATCGTGTATCTCTTTGTGTTTCAAGGATCTAGCACATGTGTGATTGTTCTTGTTGGTTTTAGTGATTCTCTCGTGTCTTCCCCTTGTGTTCCCCTCGTGTTCTTCGTGTTCTTAGTTGGGATCCGCTCCTTTCATGAAAGATCGGCCATCTAGGGTTCCACCCTACATCAAAAGAGGGGCGAGAGTTTACACGTGTGTCTGACCGTATGAGAGACACGAGGCAAGGACACATAAAGGAGGAGATTGAAGGTGTGTGTGTATGTTGTAGGCATGCATCGCTGGAGAGGTTTATCAATCGGTGTGTGTCGGAAAGGAGTTGTGGAGACTCTGGGAGAACGACCTAAAGAAAAAAATGAATGTGCCCAGTGAATAGAATGCCGAGGGAGGGGAGGGCGAGCAGGGCGTGTGCATGCACGAGAGAAAGTTAGTGGTAGCTACAAAGGTTAGAGGATTGTGTGGGTGTAAGAGACTAACAAAGATCATAATTTGATATGAAAGCGGATTCATATATTTGAATAGGAGATCATAGTGTTTTAAACATTGCATGCATGAATATAGCGGTGATACACGTGCTGTGCACATGTTATACCATAATGTGATAATGCATGGCGTTTGCAACTCACAGCTAAATGCCGAACAATCTAAACCATACTATACATCAAACAATCTCACATTTTATTTGAATTTGTGATAATGTGTGGCGTTTGCAGCTTACAACTAAATAACGAACAATCTAAACAATACTATATATCAAACATTCTCCATTTTATTTGAATTTGTGGTAATGTGTGGTGTTTGCAACTCACATCTAATTACTTGTAGGCGTAGGGGGCGGGGCAGCATACATAATGTGATAAACACATTATACATATGAGACATGGTTTAGATTATGAAGATCTAGCTAGAGCTAGAAATGTAATGTGATTTGAAATCAAAATAAAGTGGATTCGAAAAATCTAATTCGAGTTCATATAGTACACATAGTTCATATGTAACTCGAGACTAATCATGTGGTGTGTTGTGAAGATAATACACAAACGATGATTTAAGTTTACAATAATGATGATTGTAGATCTTATTAAAACAGAGAAACGAATTCAAATGCTCTGACTTCACAACAATCATTACTGTAGATCTTATTCAAATAGAGAAACGAATTCAAATTTAGTTCATATTGAAGCGGTAGTATATACGTTTGGAATGCACTAAAACGTTCATTTGAGTAGTAGGTTGCATGCATTATACACGTAGCGAAATATTTTAATTGAACATAACATGAATTCAAAGTTTTAAATGACATTTGTAGTGCGCATTGATTTGGTACAGTACACGTTAGGCTTGTCTGGAAATTTCAACCCGCGCCTTGTTAGCCCGAAATATTTAAGATATATCTTTGTCTCGTTGTGCTCCGACAACTCCCTCCATCTCAACCCGCGCCTTGCTATTCCGAAATTACAACGCGCGCGAAAACTCCCACCTCCTGTGAAATCCCGACACGCGAAATGCCCGTGGTACCCCTGAATCGAAAGAACCGCCTCAAATCGGTGGGGGTACTTTCGTAACTTACCCCACATCTCGGACAAGCGCGTCTCTAAGCCATGGCTCCCCACTGCCATCCAATCCGCCCACCCATTCGTACACCGAGGCCGCGAAAACCCGCGACGAAACCCCACACCCTGCTCCGTCCGCCACCCAGCCGGAGCCTCTTCCCCGACGACGTCGTCCACAGCAACACCTCGACGGCCCTCATCCATCGTACCGGATGAGGATCCGTCGTCGATCTCATCGTCCCGCCGGTTCAGCCACCCCGTCCTCCACCTCCAAGGAGCTGGCCCGACGTTCCCCTCGTCTTTCGCGACACCTCCATTCCCACACCGCCGTCTTCACCTGCACCACCGGAAGAGCATCATCATCACCGTTTCCTCGGATGAAGCTACGGCCTAATCGGCGCCACCAAAGAGGTTGTACACTAATCGCCGCATTTTCTTCTTGATTCGATCTCACGGTGCTGCCGGCGCTCGGTCCCGAGCCGACACGGCGCGGCTCCATCCACGGCGGCGTCGCCGGCCACTTCCTCCACGGCGTCGCTCCCTCGGCGGTGACGTCCACATCAGTAGGAGCTGCTGCTGCTTTAGCTCTCGCTCGCGCTGCTGCTCTGCTCTTGCTCTCGGTCCCCTGCCTGGTCTGCTCTTGCTATTGCTCTTGCTCGCGCTGCTGCTCTCGCTCTTGCTCTTGCTTGCGATGCTGCTCCGATTTAGCTACACTTCAGT